>NW_024738300.1:3152512-3237420 GCF_018991925.1 Homarus americanus
TACCCTGGACCGTAGAGTCATAGGATGAGAAGGTCCTGCTACCGGGGTTAGTAGATTATTCAGGTCATGATTAAACTCAGAGACAGGTTGAAGGTGAGGTGTTTCGTCTGCCTTATCTCTTGGGGAAGTGTTTGGAATGATTAGTTCTTGTGAGATTGTGAACAGCTTTAGTTTGTTAATATGGACTATACGTGGTTCAGAGTTATCAAATACACCTTCAATCTTATAATTAACGGGTACTTTCTTCTCAATAATTCTAAAGGGTCCCTTCCAACGTGTTCCCAGTTTTCTACTTCCGGGTTCAGATAAGTCGTTCCAAAGCATTACCAATGTTCCCACTTTCACTGTCAAAGGTTTTACTCTCGGGTTATAATACTGAGCGTAATATTTCTTGGCTCGATCAGAGGCCTGCTGGGCTCTACGCCAAGCGGCCTTCATTTGGTTGATTTTCTCAGCAGGGGTGTCCTGCCCATAGTGAACTGATGGACGGCTGTATTTAAGGCAAGCTGTACAAAATTTAATTGTTTATCCCAAGTGTGAGGATCATCGTGACTGAGAATGGATAGAGTGTCTTTGATGGTTCTATTTTTCTTTCAACCAGCCCGTTTGTTTGAGGATGATGAGCCGTTGGTGCCGTGTGGATTTTGAGAAGGTCACATACGTCCTTAAATATTTTCCACGATAATTCTTTACCCCGATCCGTAACTAAAACCTTGGGTGCCCCAAAATACGCAATAAAATTTTTAAGAAATCCATTTAATACACTTTCTGAATCTTTATGGGCTAGGGGTACTAAGACTGTGTAGCGAGTCAGGTGGTCTACAAGCACGAGAACATATCTGTTACCTGAGCGGCTACTATGTAAATCAATCAAGTCCGCTCCTACTCTGTCTAAGGGTGCCTCAATCTCTGGGAATGACTGAAGGGGTGCCTGAACATTGCAATGGCCTTTACATTGTTGACAAGGGAGGCATTGTTTCACATACTTAGTCGTATAGGTTAAGCTGTTTGGAAAATAAAAATAATTCTTGACCCGGTCATATGTTTTCTGAATACCTGGGTGACCTGCGATTTTAGCGGAATGAGCCAATTTGAGAGCTGTCGGACGTAGTACTTTAGGTATTACAAGGCGAAACTGAGGCTGGTTGCTACCCTCATCAGAGATGCGATTAGCGCGATTGACAGAGGAACAGGGCCTCCTTCTAGGTAGTTAATAATGTCTCGCCACACATTTTCTTGCATTTGTGAGATCTAAGGTCTCAATATTCAACTCGGCGTTAATAGTGGCGATGTTACTGCTCAGAGCGTCCGGTAAGTGATGATGATGATGATGATAATGAAGTAAAGTGGCAAATGACTTTGCACTGGGAAAGGGGAGGAGTGAGAGAGAGAGAAGTAAAGCATAGAAACGGAAAGAAAAGTGGGAGGGGTAGATAGCAGGTGGGCTGTCCACCTAGCGGAGACGAGTTGAAATGTTGGGGTGGTGGCCGCATGCAGCACACGCCCGCCCGCTCAAGGGAGGGAGGTGGAGGGGAGAGAGGGAAGCTAAGCTAGCTAGGTATTCATTATTGTAATGGGTGTTAATTTATGTTTGTCCGATGGTGGTGTTATTTGTTCACATATATGTGTAAAGTGGGTCTTGTTCTACTATGTCAGCATGGAGGCTCTTGGGCCACCAGCTGTGTGTTTTAGTAGTTCCTTCTTCTTTTAACTGGGAGAATAATGGGTCCTCCATCTCTTCAAGTTTGCTCCATATTCTCTGTGCTTGGCTGTGTGTACGTATGTTCAGTGGTTCGATATTGTATAATTCGTGAAGTTCGTGTATTTTGGTGGTGTATGGCGGGAGTTGCTTTGATGCTCTACGGATAGCTTTGTTTTGTAATGATTGAAGTTTAAGTTGGCTGGATTTGCTGATCGTGTTGAGTGGTATTGGTGGATACTCTAGGTGAGGGCGGACGAGTGCTTTGTATAGATGTAGTTGAATTTTGGTGTCCATTTTGCTGAATCGTCGTAGTTTCGTGAGTTGTGATTGGGCAGTCTGTTTGCGTTGTTTTACCTGTTTTGCTATGCCTGTTCTTGTTATTATGAGTCCCAGAATTTTGCCTTCGTTGGAGTATTGTATAGGTACGTTGTTGACTGTGATTGATGCAGGGTTTATTTTGGCAATGTGTATTATCATTAGTTTCTGTGTATTGGTTTGAATTTTCCACTTTTTTTCATATTCGTTTATTTGCTCGATGGCGTGGGCTGTTTTCCGTGCCATCATCTGTTTGCCCTTGCCTGGATGTCGGATGATTTGGGTGACGTCATCAGCATAAGCTATGTATTCTCCGTGTATAGGAGGTGGCATGTCCGCCGTATATATTGTGTAGAGTGTGGGTGAGAGGTTACTTCCCTGTGGTACTCCGCTGTATAATTTGATGCTTGGGCCTATGTGGTTACCTATGATAATTTTGGCCTCTCTATTGTCGAGGAAGTTACAAAGAAAGGAAGTAAAGTTGTTGGGAAGTTCTTGGGTGGTAATTTTGTATTTGAGCCCTAGGTGCCAGACCTTGTCGAATGCTTTTGCTACGTCCCTTAATACTACGTTACATTGCTCCTTGTTGTGCATTGCGTTTGCTATCTTTTCGTAAATTAGGGCTAAGGCTGTATGAGTTCCTCTATGTTTTCTAAATCCGTGCTGTCTGGGGTTGTATTTCTCTTCAAATTCGAGGTGTGTTCTCAGTCGGTGGTTAATTATTTTTTCTAGGACTTTTCCCGGTGTTTCTAGAAGAGAGCTTGGTCTGTAATTTGATACTTGGATTGGAGATTTACCTTGTTTTGGTATAAGTCTGATACTTGCTGTTTTGAATTTCCTTGGGAAGTAGCCAGAGGCAGGTGCTGCATTAAAAATGTTTCTGAGTTGGAGTATCACGTTGATTGGTAGATGCTGGAGTATGGGTTTGTTTATTTTACTGATGCCCGGGGCCTTGTTCTTGAAACTGTTTATTGTTTTGTGAATATCCTCTGCGGTGATTGGTTTCATCAGTGTGGAAAGATCGACGAGAGCGTTTATGTCTATGCTGGGACTTGGTTACCAGATGTGGGTTGTGTGTGTCATGTGATTGGTTACGTGTTGCTCGGTGTTCCTACAGAAGTTCAGGTTGTCTTCCTGGCTTATGTGAAAAATTTTGCTCCAGTATTTCCTGAATTTAGGTTCTTGTTCTTTGAGTTCAGTTAATTTGATTTGGTTGCTATTTAAAATGTAGTTTGATTCGTTGCTGGAGATTCCCATTAGGTTTTTGATTTTTCGCCAGAATTTTTTCGGGTTGTGGTAAATTTCTTCTGTGTCTGCTATTACTTTCTCCCAGTTATTCACGTATGCTTCTTTGGACATGTTTCTTAGTTGTTCGTGTATGTGTAATATTGTATTCTGTATTCTGGCGTCCATCCTTGTTCTATTATTAATTTGAATAAATTACTGAATTGTGTCTGTAGAATTCTTGATTGATGTGAGTATTGGGGGTGTGGTAATGTGCGGTGAGTGGTCGTGGGTATGTGGTGTTCCATTGCTTGGATCACGTTTCCGTACCATATCTCCAGTGTGTTGTCTATTTGGGAAGTGTGTTTGTTGTTTAGTTGTGTTATTTGGTGGTTGCTTAACTCCTTTTGGAATTCCTCCCAGTTGGACCGGCTGTAGCTGTATCTCATCCCAGCAGGGATCTGTATTGGCGACGTGCAGAGTGTGGCTACGATAGGGAGATGGTCACTGGTGGTTATTGGGCCGGGTTCCATTTGCAGGTTAAGATGGTGATGCTGGTTTGTTAGTACTATGTCTGGATGTCCGATTTGACCTGCTCTGATGTATGTAGGGAATTCCGGGCCAAGGTGTATTGCGTTGCCGTGACTCAGTAATGTGTTAAAAATCTTGCCCACGGCGTTGTTGTCCTGGTGCCCCAAGACGCGATGTCGAGCATTTAAATCACCCAAGAAATATGCTGGTATGTTTCTTCTCAGGAGTTTGAGCATGTCTGCTAGTGGGAATATGGGTCTTCTCGGAGGGAGGTAACAGGTGCCGATTATAATAGGTCCTGTTGGGCAGTTAATTTCGATCGCCAGAAAGTTTTCCTGAAATGAGTCGTGTATCTTGTGTTGTATGTTTCGTTTGATGGCTACGGCAATTCCATCATGTGGTGTGTCTTGAATGTTTTTTTGGTAGACTGTGTAGTTAAATAGTTTTATTTTTCTGAGTTTTTCTTACCATGCGAATTGATGAGAATAATATCTGGGTCTATGTTACGGTATGTGTTATATAATTCGCTTGCTCTTTGTGGGATCCATGCCAAGACATTATGTTGGATTATTTTAAGCTTATATATTATGAAGGCTGGTGCCTAGAGCTGGTTTGCGCCATTTTTGCTGACCGGTGCTCCCCTGACAGCCTCCTGTCCAGGCCCAAGCGGATCTTTTTATATGTTGACTGATCAACTCTCTCTATTCTGTTGTGTCTTGTGAGTATTCTTCCCTTCTTGAATAGTGTTTCAATATGTGTGTCATCTAGGTTTTTGTCTGAGTATGTGTATTTAATCTTGCCTTGCCTTATTTCTGCCAATAGTCTTTCTGTTGAGACTATGGGGGGAGCTGTAGTGGAGTAAAATCGAATACCAGTTTCATGCCCTAGGTCTTTGTTCTCCGCAGCAGGTGGTGCCATAGTTCCTGCTTGATTCTTTTTTTGGGTGTTGACTCTGGCGGCTTGTTCTGTTATTGTGGTGGTTTCATCTTCGCTTGCGTCTTCCATCGATTCTTCCTCGCTTGCTGGCTCGGGTTGTATGCCCGAGGTAGTCTGTTCTTGATTTGATGGTTCGTGAGTCGATGGTACTTGAGTTGCAATGATCTCTGATTTGTGAATTAAGGTGAAAATTTCAGTAGAAGGCACATCGTTTGGGAATTCCATATCTGGCAGGTTGTTGGCGGCGAACATGTCCTTTGCTGCCTTGGCAAAAGTTCCAGGTCTGGCTATATTCATGATGTGGGCGTGGATTATGGAGGTCATTATTTTTACGGAAAGATTATTTCCAAGCTGAAGCAAAATAGGTTGGTTTGCGGGGGGTGGTGTGGCGACTTTTTCGAGGATCTTTGTCGTTTCTCTGGTTAGTTTTGTCACAGCTGAATATGTCTTGTTTTGCTGTTCCTGTGTCTTCTCCCTCTCCTTCTCCTTCTTTTGGTTGACTATTGCTTTTCGTATGGGGCAGCGAGTAGCCAGTGTTCTATGATCTCCTTCGCAGTTTTGGCATTTGGGATTATCTTTGTTTTTGCACTCTCTGAAGGTGTGCCCCTTATTCCCGCATTCTGAGCAGTGCTTGGTGTCCTTGTTAGGGCAGTCTGTAGCCATGTGTGAATATTGGTAACAATTCCAGCATGGAATGATGGGGAAGAATTCCTCCTGCTCCACCTGGCTGCTGCTGACATGGTAGTAGGAGAGACAAAGTCCCTCCTGGATTGCTTTTTGGGCCATGGCTATTTCCGTGAATCGTATTTTGAGCATGGATGGCAGTCTGGGCAGCTTGACCACTTCCTCCACCTTGGCCCATTCGTTTTTGTCTTCTATATCAGATACCAATTGCTGTTCACTTGATTCTTCGGTGATTGCTTTATCTAGTCGTTTGACCACAATTGATTTCCTCGCTCGGAGTTGAGGAGGGATTGCAACTTCAAATTTCGCGGACTTGAGTTTCCTTGTGCTGTCGTTCGATAAGAGTAAGTCGACATCATTCTCAGTCAGGCACAGGGCGATGAAGGAGTCCTTGGTCGTGATGAGGTTGGATATTTTGATAAGTAGTGTTGCAGTAAGGAGTCTTGCCAATTCGGTTTTTCTTTCGTCAGTCACGCCCCCTTCATGGGAGCGTATCCGTATCCGGTGTGCCCTCATTCCAGAGAGTATGTGGTGGACATGCCACCCTTGCGTGATTTCAGATTGGAGACCTACCTATTCCAGGACAGGAGTTTGTTACAGGAATTACAACACTCCCCACCGCCCCTTGTTGGTCGAGTGGTCGTAGAGTGGTTCCCGCAACACTGTCCCGGAAGCCCCGTCAGGGGATCCTACTTCCCTAGTGTTACTGAATGCTCACTTATAGACGTGAGCTAGTGTACCTAATTAGGGGGAGGTTAGGGAATCAGGATTGCGACCCCCTTCCCAGGTGGACCCGCACGATCACGGTTACCTAGGAAGGCTCGGCGGAGGGATGGGTAGTGCTCCTGCCCCCTTTCTTGTTCACAAACTCCTGGGAGGGAGGTGAACAGTTACAGGGGGGACCCAAGGACGAATACACCTTAGGGTGGAGGTCCCCAGGCCAGAGCGAAAAAGAAGGAAGAAAAGAGGTAGAATAGCCACTGGTGTAAGTAGCACCGGTGGGGTCGCGGCACAAGTCCGCTGCAAGAAGCCGTTGCAGAGCACCCAATCAGGGCCGCCTCTGATCAGGAGTCACCCCTGATTAGTTGGGAGGCACAGAAAGGGCGTTGTCTGGAACAAGCTTCCCACGTGTCAAAGTGATGGTTAGTGAGGTGGTCGTTTGAGTTCAGTTCGTCAACGGTAAGAGATAGGCTGGCTGGCTTGGCAGTGAGGGGTCTAGAGAGACGTCCATTTACAACGAAGGCTGGCTGGCGAGTGTAAGATTGCCGGTAAGTGATGAGCGGCGCCGGGTTTATATATGATCTGTTACGAATGAGCGGTTAACTCACTACCCCAGCATGACATACGGGGACAACGTCTCCTCTTTCTTAAAGATAGTTGTTAGTGCACGATGGTCTGTAAAAATCTTAAAGTGGCGTTGAAATACATACGGTTTAAAGTATCGGACACTATCAACCACTGCTAAAGCTTCCTTATCAGTGATGCTATAGCGTAATTCGGCACCTCTTAAATTACGGCTAAAGTATGCTATGGCATGAGAGTTAATATCAAAATCTCTTTGCATAAGACACGCTCCTAAAGCTAGGCTGCTGGCATCAGCGTTGACCTTGAATGGTGCATCAAATTTAGATAACTTTAATACCGGGTCCCGAGTCAACTTCTCCCGTAGTTGATTAAACGCTGCTTGGTGTTCGGGTTCCCATTTAAATTTGGTCACTTGTGTGGGAGGAGCTGTCATAGTGATCTATGTGTCTACGAAAATAGCGACACGCACCTAGTAGTCGGCGTACCTCCGTAACGGTCCTGGGTCGGGGCATGTCAACAATAGCTCGGCACTTATCTGGGTCGGGTCTAATACCGTCTGGTGATAATTGGAACCCCAGGAATTTAAAGGTCTGCACGGCAAAGGTACATTTCTCCCCGTTTAATTTATATCCCGCTTTATGTTAGCGTCGCCTTAAGGTAAGCTAGTGAGTGTTTACCGAGGACGGGTGACAAGATGAAATTAATGGCTCGTTGAAATGAAGACGGCACGGTTTTTAAGCAGAATGGCTTGCGTCGAAACTGGTATAGGCTCACCCCATCAGAAAATGCTGTTTTAGCGCGATCTTTCTCCGCTACAGGTATAGTCCAGTGTAAGGGCGGAAACGATCCTCCGGCTGGTTACCACTGCTAACTCGCTTGTTTGCTGGTGCAGACGACACTTGGGCGGTTGGACAGAGGTGAGAACGGCAGCGACTATCTGGTTCACGGGCAGATTCATCCCAGCCGCCATACAGTCAGTATCGAGCTACTCGGCTGTCCGTCAAATTCTGGCTGTGATCTCGTCATAGGTCCTGGACTCGTAGGCTGTGTTCCCAGACCTTCACCTATCAACTGTCAACTCTCTGGTCATCTACCACTACCCATACCACGACCGTTAATACATCTCATTCCGTCTGTGCCCCGGTGTTCTGCCATTTCTAGACGTCGCTCGAGTGTGGGACGCTTCCCTACCCTGAGTGTGCATCACCGTGTTCCAGAACCTTCCCCCAGGGCCACTGCCGTAGGAAATATTTGTTCATTGTTTGATTCCATTAATTGCTGACTCCCCTTTATTGTTAAGTTCTATCAATTGTTGACTCCATTTAATTGTTTGAATCCATTAATTGCTGACTCCCATTATTTGTTTGATTCCTTTTATTGTTTGCTTCCATTAATTGTTTGACTCCATTAACTGTTGACTGCCTTAAGTGTTTGACTCCCGTAATTATTTGATGATTGTTGAGTGGTGTCAGAGTTTTGTGTTATATTTTTATAGTAAAGAGATGCCAATCTCAAACGGTTGTTTGTTATTCCTCAGAAAACCATGGTCCTTGACTTTCCTTTATTAAGATCCTGATTAGCCTGGTAAGGGATTTCTATCCCTAAGTCCCAGGCCTTTACATCCAGTAAGCCGCTTTAGCATCTAACGTAGTAAAATATCGTGCAACTCCAAAGTCATCCAAAATACCGTGAATGTGTGTCAACGGGTACGAATCTGCGACTGTTATGTCGTTAATTTTACGGTAATCCACGCAGAAACGAAATGACCCGTCAGGTTTCTTCACTAAAACAACAACCAAGGTGTAGAGCTAGGTTCAATCACACCTTGTTGTAACATTTTCTGGCATTCTTCTCTGATCACCTGCCGGGCGCACTCAGGTAGTTGCCATTGTCTTATTTGTACAGGCGCACTTTCTCCAGTAAGGATAGTGTGTTCTATATCACGTAAGAAGCCTATATCACCTTCATTTTGTAAGAACAAGTGAGGAAGGATAGTAGAACGCCCCGAATGTGGAATCTTTCAGCAGGATTCAAGTGTGTCAGGTTCAAAGATCTAATCATCCGGTCAACATCTGTACTTAGAGCGTGAGTTCGTGATAGCAAGGTTTGAGTTGTTGGCTGTGTCGGTCCTATGACTGACGCCGCGGGTATTATGGTAGCATGGGCTAATCCGTCCCCTTTTCTCAGGGACAGGGTGTTTAGTAACATTCATGACAGGAAAAAAATAGTGCGGTTCACTACAGTAGAAATGTCCGGCTCGAAATTTAGGGCAATGTATTTGCCGATGACCTCGCTGATTGCAATTGCAGCACACTAGCGGTGGTGGGCCTGTTGAGTACGTGTGGGGCGGGAGAGTCAACACGTTATAATGATGTTCATCGGCACCAGTTACGTAGGGTCGTGATTGTGCTATATCTATCACAGGTACGGGAGGTGGAGGGGGTAGCTTATGGAAAGCGTACTCTGTTCGTCCCAACTCCCAAATAATTTGTGCTTTTGCAGTACATGTTTTCATCGTACCTGATGGGTCCACACGTGGTGCTAACCAGGCTGGCAACCCTGAAATGTACAACTGTACAAGGACGCGTCATAGGCCTCTTGTAAAAGTTGGGGAGCAACGTTATCATTGTTTAATACTGAACGGAGACGTTTGGTGAAGACGTCAGGCGTCTCGTTATCTAACAACTTGATGTCCCGGCAGTGACTGCTTGCATCAGCGGCAGATATTTTAGTCAAGAACTTTTTCCGGAAAGCTGTCTCGATTTCGTCATAATCACAGATCCCCGTGAAGGCTCCTCTGTTGGGAGACTACTAGCAGCCCCACGACATAATGAGAGAGCGGCGGTCACATGGTCACGACCCTTGTGTAAAGCCCGGGTAGCTCTTGCACTGATGTCTAGCCATATCTCAATATCCTGGTTCTTGTTCAGAATACTTAAGTGTCTTAGTGTGTCTGGAATAAATACAGGTACGGTTTTCCGAATTGGCAGTGCAGACGAGTGAACACCTGATAGAGCATCGGTCAAGCTAAGTTCAGGGGATACAGGGGGAACATTGATAGCAAGAAAATCATCACGGGTCCTAGGCGATACGACATCAGGTGCCCGTGACGCGGGGGACGCACTCACAACACGCCATCTACGAGTAACCCGTGGTGGTGACGAATTACAACTACGTGAACGGCGAATAGTCGCGCCATCAGGGTGTACACTATCAGCCCTTGAACTATCTGGGCTATTGACAATCTTGGCACCGGCTCTGGTCACGGGGCGGCGTGGCGACATAGTGCAATACTCCCACGATCTATCAACACTCACAATTTGTTAAACTATCAACCAGTTGCTTCTACGTCACAATACTGAAACTGACGTTAACTTAACTCAATAGGGTATCAGAAGCTATCAAATAATTATATGCGCACCTCTCATCATCTAGATATTGGTGAGGTAACAATGTCACCAATTTAAACGCTGTTGAATAATATTTACGCTTCTCAAACTGTGAACACGTCACTCCAAAAAATTACCCATCGTTAAAATAGCAGGTCTTTAATGTGTCTAGAAATAACACTCATTTAGTTCTTCCAATCACCCACATGAAAAGTGAAATAACTTGTATACAACATTCTTTCCTGAATTGAATATTGTGGCTAAGAGATAATTAAGTACAGTATCACATTAAACGTTCCAGTCATAAAATTGAACACAAAAATAACTTAATGTAATTTATCTATATGTTATTCCTTTCACACTATTCTACTGACTCGTCACACAGTTATTTCTTAGAATATTATTATGGCCATTAAGCAACCCTCAAATCCCAACCTAATTCACCCATGAAACACAACACCTTAAGATAATATGTATTTGGTAGCGTAGCGAGGCAGCCAAGGCGCTTGAGACTTTCGTTATATGAACAAACACACCGCTCGTCACCATTTATAACAAAGGTTTTGTGTCTACTTACTTCACTCAGTCGGGGTGGTAGTGTAGTTGCTGAAGGGGGTCACTATGTACATTTGGTATCCATCCATCTGTTACTGGGGGAACCCTTTGTTTTAGATTAATGTATTTGTTATGAAGGGTAGTGGAAAGAGATATTTTCCATTTTAAGATTATTCAGTAAGGACGTGATTTTTTTTTTTTTAAGGTTAAGGTGTGGAAACGATGGAAGGCATTCTGGGGCTCAAGGCACAGCCAGACATGAGGGATGGAGAAGTCACAACATATAGTCTTGGGGGGAAAGGTTAGAAAAGAAGTTTAATGAGTTAAACAGAGGGGGACAACCCCCCTTGTTTTACATATTACAGAGTTTGTTGCCTAACTAAGCTAACCTAGGATTTAGAATGAGGTTGCACAATGGTTATTTTAGTAGACAATTACTAGATTTATTTTACAATTACAAGTTTATTAAAATCTTATACTGTATTAATTTATGGACTCACTTGATTGTGACTTGTAAAATGTGAATTTATATCATCTAAGTTTTAATCTCAGGTGGATCACTGTGGCGGACATAGATGGGCCTTGGGTTGGGGTGTTGTAGTGCGGGTAGACTCCGGGGCCACCAGGCGTGGGGTCTCCCTCCGTTGATGTCTTCCCCGCGTAGGTGGTCTGGGCTGTGAGGGTCGTTCAGGAGCTTGTCCCAAACCTTCTTCCCAAGGCGATGGAACCTGAAGTTGAGGGCCTCTGCTTTATTTCTTAGGTGTCTCCTGGTAGGGTGGTGCTTGGCCACTGGCTGACCTCAAACACTTGTTTTGGAAGCTCTGTAGTTGTTGTAGTCTAGTCTTCCCGAGTGTGACGAGTGGTATAGATGGGTACTCCAACACAGGCCTTACCAGCGCCTTGTACAGGTGAACTTGTATCTTTTCAGGCATCAGTTTAAAACGTTTTAATTTGGCCGCGGCGTCTTTGGCTTTATTTAGTCTGTCCTTCACGTGGGTAATGATGCCCGTCCGAGAAATGATGAGGCCGAGCAACCTGCCTTGTGTAGAGTACTCAATATCTTCGTCGTCGATCATCAATGGGGCCGGCTTGAATTTGGCTATGGGTATGACCTCAAATTTAATTTTGTTTGTTTTTATTTTCCATTTATTTTCATACTTCGAGATCTCCTCTATTGCCCGAGCAGTGAGTCGCGCCATCCTTGCTGTGGACCTCCCTGGGCAGGTGACGATCTGTGTTACATCGTCTGCATACATGACGTACTCGCTGCCGACGATTGGGGGTGGCAGGTCAGCCGTGTAGAGTGTGTAAAGGGTTGGTGAGAGACAAGAGTCCTGAGGCACGCCGCTCGATAGTGAGAATTCTTCTCCAAAATGTTCTTGCATCTTGATTTTGGCTCTGCGGTCCATAATGAAGTTGCACAGCAGGCGCGTCAGGACGTGACATGAGGTTGCCTGTGTCCAACCTATTTCTAACTAGAAACCCTGAGGAGGGGAGGGGGGTGGAACTCACTATACACCCGCAAAACTAAAGAGAAAACATTAGGTACACATTACCGATCCTTCAGTATCGACGGTCGCCGGGCCACACACAGGAACCTCACCCCCACACTTCAACAGCCAAACTGTCTGTCTTTTTCTTACACTGCCTATCCTGTTGTCGAGGAGGCCTTTTCAGTCTCCAATCAGAGTAGGTTTTTTCCAAGGGTCCTTATGTTCTATTACCCTCATTGGTTGGCACACTGTATAGGCGGGGCTATCTCAATGGCACCCCATATAGGCTTACATATTATTTGAGGCAGTAACTAATTGTTTCCATCTGGTCTGACAAGTGCCATACACATTGTAACGGTCGCTCACACGGGTGTATGGGTGCCTGCCTGTGTGAATGGGTGCCTGCCTGTGTGTATGGGCGCCGGTCTGTGTGGATGTTCCTGTTCATTACAACCTACTATATATACCTGCTCTTATTGTACCACCTAAACCGTTTTATCAGAAATTATCATGTAGATGGATAAGAAAATACCATTGCAAAAAGTATATTTGCCAACTAGAGTTAATCCTCTATCCTCTTGTTCAACATTAATACTGTACAACCCATGTTGTACTGCTCCCCCTTTAAACTTTTGTTTTTCAATTCTACTGTAACTTATGTATATACTTTTAATAAAAAAAAAAAAAAAAAAAAAAAAAAAATATATATATATATATATATATATATATGTATATATATATGTGTATATGTGTATATGTATATGTATATGTATATATATGTATGTATGTATATATATGTATATATATATATATATATATATATATATATATATATATATATATATATATATATATATATATATATATATATATATATATATATATATATATATATGAATATGTATGTATACAAGTAAATCACTGTAGGTGCACATGATCTAGGTATATGCTGATAACCACCAGGAAAGACGAAAACACGAAGTTCCCAAGCGCTTTCGTGTAATTCACATCTTCAGGGTTGAGTACAGACTAAAGAGAAATACAAAACTAGGTGTATATATACAGAGGAGGGTGAGACCAGGTACACAATGGTCAGGTATTAGGTAATGACCCTACTAATCTTTAAATAGCACACAACGGTTGGTAGTCGGGTCAGAGGGTAAGGTGACCCAACCTTCTCACCTGGTTACAAATCTTCTTAATTACAAAATTGTCCAGTTTGTACATGCCATTACTCAAATTCATGTTGAATGCTTAGGTATGTTTAATGAGACTAGATTCTATGATGTTCCTACTATCAATTGTCACTGTTTAGCGGGGTATCAAAGGATCTCTTGAGGGAATCTAGCCGTCTGGGTTCCCAGCTGACGACGGGACGATCGGTGGGGTCATCAGCTCTCCTCTACCTCGGCTCACAATACCACATGTTTCAAGCAGCTTAGTGAAACCCTCTTGCTAACGGGAAGCTAAAGCTTCTCTCAACTGTACAAGGTCTGATTGGCTCACTCCCTTCCGCTTTATGGATGTACCGGGGGGGGGGCGGGAGGGGTAAAGTGAAGCTAGCTGAGTGATACAGGGTCGCACACTGGGGCCAAGAGTCAGTGGAGTTTAGAGATACACTTTCCAAGGTCGAGAAAGGCTGATTTGGGCCTTCAACTACGGGTGCCTGTTGGTTGTGCCTTAAACGACTACGGAGTGCAGGTGGAATCTGTGTGTGTGTTAGGTTAGGGAGCATGGTTCACGGGTATTGGACTCAGTAACGTCTTTATAATAGTGACAATATATTTGTGTGTAGTTAATACTATTTTTTCAGTTACTAATGTATGCTGTGTGCATTTAAAATTTCTTTATAGTTTCAATCTCTGATATAACCTTTGTTGCCCAGAGTAGTGTTTAAGTTAGGTTAGGAGGTGTGCATCTGTTGGTGTAACATAATTATATTGAGTGCCCTTAAGGCCTATTCATTGTAGAGTATTTAATTTCTTATTTTTTAATACCATTTCCTCAGTGACTGATATTATTTTGTTGAAAACACTTAAGGCCTGCATCTGTTGGTGTAACATAATTATATTGAGTGCCCTTTAGGCCTATTCATGGTGGAATTAATAATTTCTTATTTTTATACCACTTCCACAGTGGTGGATATTATTCTGTGAAAACCCTTAAGGCCTGTTTCATGTGTGCAAGCAACATTTCTTAATACTTCAAATTTATTGTTGCCTGAGTTTCTAATAATGTCAATATCATGTATAACTTTTATTCCCCAGAGTAGTGTTTTAAGTTCAAGTTAAGAGGTACGCATATTGGTGTACCATTATTTGATTGTGTTTGTAGTGTTGGAGGGAATATAAGTGTCTAAATTTTACAGTGTGTCTCATTCATCCCAGTCACAGACGCTATCCTTCCACGGGTCACGGACAAGTCATTTTGTTTAGTAGATTTAAGTGTTCTTGTGCTGGTTCGGGATTTTTCTCAAAGGGGCGCTTCCACTGCCATTACCATCTAATAATCTTTAATAAACCCCAAGTCAAGTGAGAAATTAAAGTCCAGTAAATTCCGACCGGTTTTATATATATATATATATATATATATATATATATATATATATATATATATATATATATATATATATATATATATATATATATATATATATATATGTGTGTGTATATATATATATATGTATATATATATGTATATATATATATGTATATGTATATATATATATATATGCAAGTAAATCACTGTAGGTGCGCGTGATCTAGGTATATGCTGATAACCACAAGGAAAGAAGAAAACACGAAGTTCCCAAGAGCTTAGATGATATTGATGTGATAACCGTGGTAACATACTGATATTTTCTTATTACCACCATGCTATTGTAGTATTCCAGAGGATACTAAATGTCACATAATACTTCCTTGAGATAAATTTACAGTATATATCAGGTGCCTACAAGAGAGCTCAGGTTCTTAACTGGCTCAGCCATGTTAATATTGTAATTATCATCCACTCTGTATCTGTGTTTTTTTGGCTAAATAAACGGATTCAATTAAATTAAATTGCATTCTGGCTTCACAATGAGGAAGGACTTACTGGCGTTTGGATGGCACCCTATATATGGACCTCGTGATGTCATCAGGTCCAACCACTTTTTGATGTCCTCCACTTTTCCTGCTCCTGTTAGGTCATCAGCGTATGCCACTTGCTTGACCTCATTTTTTTCATATTGTATTGTATGTTGGAGCACAGACAGGACTAGTGCGTACATTGCCATGGCGACAGGGTCCCCCTGCGTTGTTCCCGCACTTGACTGACTGACGGTATTTCCTCTTAGGACCTTGAAGCTTGTTGTATAGGGGTCTGATGGGTTCCTAAAGGTGTTTTCAACATACATTGTGAAGCTTGGACACTTGATCTTGATGTTGTGCAGTGTAGCCTTGCGGTTGATTATGTTGAATGCATTGGAAGAGTCAACCAGGAGTACTGCCTCAGAATCACGCAGTTCAAATATGTGTCTCATGGCGTGAATGGCAGGTTCCCCGCCAGCCTGGTGGCCAACACATACTTGCAGGTTCTCTGCAGCTGCCCTGACATCGTCATTTACCATCTCCATTATGCATTGTCCAATGATCCGCCAAAGCACTTCCCACACCCTGAAAGGCCTACATCCTGGATTTTTATCCAGTGCGGCAGGCCGTCAGAACATGAAGGTGATGACAACACGAGGTTGCTAGCTTTCTTGCAAGGGAGGCGATGGCATTGCAGAGATCACTTGCATCGGAGCCAAACTTGTTAATACTGAGGGTGACTCTCCAACCGTCTGTATCCAGGCCTGAAGGGCCGGTACCTCCCTGAGTCTTCAGTGCATTATTCCACACCATTCATCCTGTAATTTCCTCGAACATGACAGCATTTGGAGGGATATAGGCTTCCTGGAACCTGATGCTTTCCTCTTCACTTGCAGGGGGGATGTTTTTCCTTTAGTTGTTGTAATGTCTAATTGTTTGTTGGCAGGACACCACCGGAAGATTTCTCTGAGAGAGCTTGCCGCCAAGGACACTTTTCCCACCCGCATCTTGTTAATAAGCTTTCTGGCAACATCCTCGGTGTTTTGCTGTCCTCCTATAAATTTTAGTCTCTCCTGCAGTGTTCTTTACTCACGTAGGAGATCATCAAGGGCCCCTTTCTGCCAAATTGTCAATCTTCTCTTCATTGCTGCCACATTTCTTTGCACTTAGACCTTGCGTGTGTTCTCTGAAAGAATAGATGGGGTATTATTTCCACTATGGCCTGAGTGAACTCGATTATGAGGCGAGTCATCTCCCGAATAATTTTTTTAGTGGCCGCACACTTGGGTGGTTCAAAGAGGTTAGCTGACGACCACCTGACAATTTCTGGGTAGGTTTCTTTAACCCATTTATCAGCATTTTCCATCAACATGCCATTCCACTGTGGTGGCTGTCTGTCATTCACCTTGTGGACATCAGCTACTATTGGAGCAGCATTTATTAGTACTACATTTTCAGACTAAGTTGACTCAGTGCTATCATTCCGGATATCATCCAGCGGTGGTGTCCAGGCGATATAGACTGTGTCCTCCCGTGACGGCTCCCTGGCCTGGGGAGACCGACAATTGTTCCCCTTTCTGCGCCCAACACATCAGCGGTTGTTTCTCGCACACTCACAGCTTGTGCAATTTTGGTTCCGGCTAGGACAAATGCAGCAAAAACAGTTGCCCGGCACAATGCTCCACACTTCGGGCAACAGGAATGTCTGCCACTGATATCTGCTTTGGTTTCATTCGGAGGAAACTATTTCTTACGAGAAAAGGGCAGAGAGGTGACAGGTTGGACTGCAGTGTCCGGGTAGTAGGGACATACGTAATAATAATAAATAATAATAATTAACGGTTTATTGAAAAAATTCTGCAGCCCGAAGGCTGAAAATATACATTGGACATAAATGACTTATTACATACATTGGTGGTTTAACAAAAGCCTTCATTAGAGAAAGGTAAAGGAACATACAGTGAACATACAGATTAATGTTGGTGTTGAACAGCAAACTCGTAGTGTAGTAACTCCCTCCCAGATGGTGATAGGAGGAACTCACGTGGTGTAGTAGTTCCCTCAGATGTTGTTATGAGGGACCTGGCGTGGTATAGTAATTCCCTCGCTGATGGTGTTATGAGGGACCACGTGGTGTAGTAATTTCCTCACAGATGGTGTTATGGGGGACCTCACGTGGTGTAGTAATTACCTCACAGATGGTGTTATGAGGGACCTCACGTGGTGTAGTAATTACCTCACAGATGGTGTTATGAGGGGCATCACGTGGTGTAGTAATTCCCTCACAGATGGTGTTATGAGGGGCCTGACGTGGTGTAGTAATTCCCTCACAGATGGTGTTATGAGGGACCTCACGTGGTGTAGTAATTCCCTTACAGATGGTGTGATGAGGGACTTGTGGTGTAGTAATTCCCTCACAGATGGTGTTATATGAGTGAGGTTTGGTCCCAGGCCTTCCTATCGTAGACGGATTAACACATCGGTGGTTGTTTTTTGGGTCTCGCGGGGGCCGTTATCACTGGGTACCTGGGACCTCACTGTGTGAAGGTTAACTTGGGTACGACTGTTACTATTGAGTTGTTCCCACTGACTTAAGCACTGTTCACCACTGTTCACCTCTGTTTAACACTGGTTCCGTTCCTTTCAAAATGAAATTGTAACTTCTGGCGAGAACTTGTTGATATTCCGGTGGGGAGGAGGGTTCAGGGGAGGGGGTTGTTATGGGCCAACTTAACAGTTGACCTGGCTGCTCCGAGAGGAGCGCCAGGTACGTCTTGACCCTTCGGTGGTCAAGGATGCAATGGGTATGGATGTGTAAGCCACCCCTGGGGGGATGAAGGCAACAGTCTATATCTATGGCGGGAATAATCACAATTTCTATGATCACACTGATGTAAGTATGTAATAAAGTCTTACTTTGTCGGGTGTGGAGGGTGGCTGGCACTTCCCGAGGTGTCTGTTTGCGTGTGGGCAGTGGCAGCAGGCATAGAATTGTTGACCATCTATCACTGGCCTTAGGGGCGGGAGTCTCGAAACCGTTCGATCTTAAGTAGGCCTACCACACAATGAGGCGACCGGCATTACCAACCGTCACACTTAAAACTCCCCTGGTGATCGCTGGTACACGCATGGAAATTTGCAATCAATGCCTTAAGGGATGAGGAGAATCTTCAGTGGCAATGTTTAGGGTGAAAGTCCGATACTTACCGACACACTGTGAAGTTCTGTTCCAGCCTACTGAGTATGTCCCCTCCAAAATCGCTATAAACCAGGGAGGGCAGGGCACACAATTACACCCACGCCACGCTACTACTACTACTACTACGTCTACTACTACGGCTGATGAGTATAAATATAATAGATTTGATTTGTTAGGAACAAATACGTACAAAAATATAAACCTTAGTGTAGAATCTGATACATATTTTAGTAGCTTATCGTAAACATTAAGTACACATAGTGATAGAGTGAAAAGTATTTAATGCTGTCTTTATTGTGAACAGATGTTAAAAATCATAGAACCTAAGTATAATAATAAAACTTTTATGTGAAAAAACTTTACATCCAGCAGGATTTAAATGCATGCATTTTAATACTAAGTGAAATTCTACTGCACATGCTGGATACTGGTTTAACGATTAAATACCCAGAGATTTGTGATAGAGAGATTTGAGGTTACGGTAATTTTCTGTGGCGCCTGCACACAGGTCGTTGCATTTCCAACACTATACTTGATCCACTTGTCCATCAGTCCTGCTTCGTGTATTGCCATAACCCTTCGTACAGTAATTGAAATGGATTAATATATATATATATATATATATATATATATATATATATATATATATATATATATATATATATATATATATATATATATATATATATATATATATATGTATATATAACTCAATGGAAAAGGGAATCACTGGAACACTAAGTGTTCCAGCGATTCCCTTTTCCTATAAGTTTTTATTAATATTTATCTTCTCAACCTTTCCCACTGTGGATCTGCAAGATATATCTCCATCCACACTCATTGGCATAATACACATACAATTACTAGAGTCAATAATAAGACTAAGACATTCCTCACCTTTTATTAATGACAGGAGTGAGAGGGCTGTACTTCTTGAGAATCATAACGAAGGGAAAAGACAGGACTTTTTCTCTCGACATGTAGTAGTCGCATCGACCTGAAGATATGTTGAAAAATTAAGTTTTAAGTGACCATCATTGTGGGTTTTCATGTGCTTATTCATCGAAGCTGTCCATCAATATGGATTGTGAATTTTTGGTGAATAGATACGCTGATGAAGCACATTTCCTTAAGGACTATATCCATATGGACGGTTGTTCTTTAAAAAGAATGGATGTAAAAAAGGAACACATGAATGTTTCACCAAATATCTAAGAACACTTTTAATCAAGAATAAAGATATTAACCTGTTCGTGAGACATCCTGAGCCATTGAGTTTCTAATGTTAATATCAACATCGACGAGGGTGTGGCCGCCGGCTCTCACTAATGTATCAGCCATCTTGGGAAACTCCCCCAACTGTCTGTATATGATACGCCCAACTTTCTTGAGGTCTGCCACCTCACGGTATATCCCAGACGCAGCGGACTTGAAATTTAGGGAAAAGCATCAGCATAGAATTTTAACGCGTAATATTATAAATTGTTTTCCTTGTACGGACATTTTAATGCAATAATTTACTTCATATTTAGAGCATATTATGATGCTTAAAATATATGTGGGAAACATAAGAATTATAATATCCTACACAATCTTTTGGTTTTAAAAGGGGTAAGACATTAATGTTAATAGACCTCATACATTATAATAAAAAGGCAATATCAAGCTTATTTATACATAATATGCTAAGAAGTAAATGTTAGGGATATTAATAATCAAATAGCATTTAATGGATCCTATTTAACGCTTTAAAACTGATCTATTAAACGTAAAGTAAATGTATAATTAAAATAAATTGTACACAAGATATAAATCCTTCTCCATATAATATGATTATTGTATTTGAAGGTTTTAATTACCAATTATAACAGACATCTCTTATTCATCTCCCTCAACAACTTTCCCAACAGTCTAGTACAGTATATTACACAGTACAACTGATTAAACGTAAGAAGACCATATAAATGATAGAAGTCAAACTGTCCCATTTTTGTGACTTTTATCGTAGAACAGGATTTCTTTTTAGTCTCGTCTTTGACTTTGTAGTACTTCGAGCGCTAGTGAATTCTTTTGAAGAACAAAAGACCAGCTATCATGATTAACAATAATAATAATATTATTATTAGTATCGTGATTCACTTCTGAGGTTATTGTGCATCGACATTGTTATTTTTTTGACAAATACGCCATACACCTCAGTTAATATCCTGTGCAGAAAAAACGGTGTATGAAACATAGGTATATTAAAAGTAGCCTAAGCTCTACGCTATCTGGTATTTAATTAACTAAATATACGAGTTCAATAAAACAGCCGAAAAAATGTTTACCATAGTTGTTAAGGGAACTAGATATGAACATGCCTGTATCTGATAGGACAGTAAAGAGTTTTCTTGCCATATCATGTTTACAGATGGGTCATCTAGCACGTCCCGGAGGCTCTGGTAAGGTTGAGGAATGTGTCTCACGGCCAGGAGGGCCATGAGGTTGCCGGCATAGCTTCGTGTTAACACCAGCGTCATCATCATCCACACCGCCAACACCACCCGATGCCACCACCAACAGTCACCAGACGCACAAATGTCTGACAAATATATATATATATATATATATATATATATATATATATATATATATATATATATATATATATATATATATATATATATATATATATATATATATATATATATATATATATATATATATATATATGCAAGTAAATCACTGTAGTTGCGGTAGATCAGGTATATGCTGATAAGTTATCAGCATATACCTGGATAATATCATTTGCATATGTGCATATGCAAATGCATATTTGCCATTTTGAGCTAAAGTGCATATTCATATTTTTGTTTTTATAGGCATATATTTGGAAAATTCCAAAATATTATAAAACATTCTTCAATCTCAAGAGGGAAAAATTCACGAGCATAACAGCAACGCTGGGGCAGAAATTAGTGATATTTGAAATATAAAAGTCCATTTTATTTGCACTAAAACAAAATCGAAAATACGCGATTTTGTTTTGGCGTCATATCCACAAGAAATATACTTAAGTGACGTTTATATAGCTCAACATTAGGCTGTGGTTAGCTAGGCCGTGATTGGCTGGTCAGTGGACATGAACATAAGAACGTAAGAATGGAGGAAACTGCAGCGGCCTATTGGCCCATACTGGGCAGTCCCGTTTACACCAACCCCTATTGTCATATAAGCATCAACCTATGTTTAAGTATTCAGCGTATTCGAGTTAATGATGATTGGTAACTGTTCCATTATCACCACCTGTTTCAAACCAGTGTTTACCTATTTCCGCCTAAATCTAAATTTGTCTAATTTAAAACCATTGTTGAGTTCGCTCCTGGTTGGATAGTTTGAGTACCTTTGTAATGTCCCTTTGTTTAGCCCTGCCTTCCACTTGTACACCTCTATCAGGTCGCCCCTCGCTCTACGTCTCTGTGCGTGATGGGTTCGTGTTCAGCCAGGCAGGGTCTAGATGCACGAGATCCATTAGTTCCCTCCTGACACTCTTTTGTTCTTCTATTTTCTTAAAAGGAAAATACTTTTTCAGTATTGTTTAATAAATTACTTTATGTCAGTATATTGTTTTTTTTGTATTTAATAAATTCTTTAAAAATCTTACTTCGGCGACATCCTGTCTGGGAAAGTAAATTTACTGAGAAAATGTATAGAAAAGGAGTTATTAACTCAGTAGTTATTATTTATTAACATTTTAAAGTGCATATTTTCTCAGTTTTACTGCATATTTGCATGCATATTTAGCCATTTTTAAATGCATAATTATCCTAAGCTTACAGATAACCACAAGGAAAGAAGAAACACGTTCCCAAGCACTTTCATGTAATTCTCTTCAGGGGTGAGTACAGACTAAGGAGAAGTACAAAACAAGGTACATATATACAGAGGAGGGTGAGATCAGGTCCATAATGGTCAGGTATTAGGTAATGACCCTACTCATCTTTAAAAAGCACGGCAACTGTCGGTAGTCAGGTCAAAGGTGTGTGACCCAACCTTCTCACCTGGTTACAAATCTTCTTAATTACAAAATTGTCCAGTTTGTACATGCCATTACTCAAATTCATGTTGACTGCTTCGGTATGTTTAATGAGACTAGATTCTATAATGTTCTACTGTCAATTGAATTACAAGGTAATGTTGAGGAGGCAATATCCCAGTCAATGCAATGCTTATTATCCCTGAGATGAACAAATAGAGCATTGGATTCCTGGCTTGTCCTGACACTATATTTATGTTGTTTAAGTCTAGTTACAAGATCTTTACCTGTCTGGCCTTAGTAAAACATATTACATTCCTTGCAAGGGACTTTATAAATGCAACCCATTGTGTTGGGGGAGTTCTTGATTAACATTTGTTTAACAGTGCATGAGTTTTAAAATGCCACATTGACGTTCCAGGTTTTAGTTGTAAAGAACTGCATAGAACTGATCCCAAGCCCACCCACCATAAGAATTCTTAGTATTACCATTTCACAAAAATTCTCAAATTCTCAGAAGCCTCTGATGCTGCACTCTGTGAAATGCTTTGCTAAAGTCTAAGTAAATAAAATCGTAATTTTCGTCATTATCTACTACCTCGGAAGACTTTCCTAAAAAAAATATCAGCAGATTTTGTTAGACAAGATTTTCCCTTTGTAAACCCATGTTGAGAGTCGTAGATTAATTTGCTTTTCTATAAATGCGATCGGATGTTATCTGCTATAATTATCCAAGAAATTTCACTACTGACGTCAAACTGATCAGCCTGCACTTGGACGCTGATGCTCTGTGTCCCTTTTTTGAGTATGGGTACTACATTTGCCTGTTTCCCCACAAGTCTGGCACAATAACCCAGTGTCTAACAATGATTTTGTAAATAAAAGCCATTTAGGGGTCCGCTTAATCTGTTCCCTACACTCTTCAAGACCTCGAGGAAAATTTCATGCTGCCCTGGGGAATTTGGTCTTTTTAGTTTATTTATCTTCTAAGAACATCCTCTTTTGTGATAGTGATATTCTTAATTCTTCTTCCGTTTTCTTAAATATCGTTCCACCTCTGGAATTTCATATAGCGAATTTCCTTTGTGAAAACTGATAAGAAGTGGCTGTTCAATGCTTTGCTTATTTCTTCACTGCCATTCTCTTTCAATTCTCCTCCCCGACTTTTAAAGGCCCAACTTTGTCCTAGACCTTTGGTTCTATATACCTGAAAAATCCCTTGGGATTAGGCCTTGGATTCTCTTGCTAATTTGGATTTCATAGTTCCTCCTTGCTTTCCTTACATTTTTCTTAACATTCCTAGATAGTTCATTATACCTATTTCTTATAATGTATATTCATTTTTTATTCCTACATGTCATGTTTAAGTTTTCTGGTCATCCAATCTTGGCTCATTCTTATTTGACCTAATTTTTCTGTATGATATAGTTTGTTCTTGTGCTTTATGTAGCAAACTAGTGAACAGCATTATAGTTATGATCAATTGTTGTGTCATCTATGACCTCACCCCCTTCAACTGGTGACTCATAGACTGTTCCCAGGTGACCTCACCTAGGTACCTTCTTAACCCCGATATAATCCGGCATTCGAAACTTTGGGGATTCCCTGAACAGATTGTCATTGATTTTTTCGATTCCCAATTTAGGGTGAACCTGATTTCTCTATGATCACTGTTACCTAGTTCTTCCCCCTGCTGTGATATCTCTGATAATATTTTTCTTTTATTTGTTAATACTAGGTCTAATATATTGTCACCTCTAGTAGGTCTCTGTAATTAGTTGTTTCCAAAAAATTGTCCTGTACTGGCCCAGGAAGCTCCTTCAGATTCATAGTCACCTACAATGTTAAGTCCCAGGCAATATTTCTGAAGTTGAAATCCCCATAATGCACAGGTTGTTATATTTGCTGCCCTACTATTCTCACATATGGGCTGAGCTGTTTCCTTCCTAAGCCTTGTACAGTAAATCACCCCATAATTAGTTTTTCTTCCTTCCGTGATTTCTACCCATACAGACCTCCGGTCTTATTTCAATCTCTTTATTGAATTATTAATACAACATTTTAATGTATCCATGACGAAGAGTGCGACTCCTCCCCCCTTCCTACCTTTCCTGTCCTTGTGAAAAAGGTTGTACCCTTCTATGTGGTACTCTGATGAAAAAATGTTGCTCGCCAGATTCATCCAAGTTTCGGTGATTGCTATGACGTCTACATTCTCGGTACATACAACCGCTCTCAGCAAGTCTATTTTATTTCTAACGCTCCTAATGTTTGTATAGTATACATTTAAATCTACCCTTCCCTGGTCCTGTTTTACCCCTTGTCCTGAGTAACCAATTTTACTTCCCGGGACCAGCTTGTTTTTTGACTCCCACTTACCCCGACCTCTCTCTACTGGCGAAACGCCCCAGGGATGCAGACAACGTCTTTAAAGGGGATATAGATAAAGTTCTTATAATATCCGAGCAGGATAGGACTCGTAGCAACGGATTCAAGTTGGATAAGTTTAGGTTAAGGAGGGAGATAGGAAGAAACTGGTTCACAAATAGGCCAACCGGCCTATTGCAGACTCCTTATGTTCTTTACCCCCGCACGAGACAAGTGTACTCCGTCACGACTGTACAGGTAGTCGTTGCCATAGAATCGTTGCCAGTTATCAATGAATGCCCAACCATTGTTTGCACAATGTTTTTCCAGTCGGCAATTTATAGCAATTGCCCTGGATAGCCATTCACGACCAACTCCTCTTCTTGGCAAGACACCACATACTATCCGGATCCGTCCCCTATCTCTAATCTTCCCCAGCGCCTCCC
This sequence comes from Homarus americanus, assembly GCF_018991925.1. Taxonomy (NCBI): domain Eukaryota; kingdom Metazoa; phylum Arthropoda; class Malacostraca; order Decapoda; family Nephropidae; genus Homarus; species Homarus americanus. The sequence continues at coordinate 3,177,745 of NW_024738300.1, forward strand.
TATACCTCTTAAAAAGACCCTCACTCCTAACCTTTCCTATGTCGTTTCAACCCACACTAAGACACACTACTGGATTGGTACCCTCCCCTGACAAAACCCTATCTATCCTCTAAGCTACATGCCCTATCCCAGCCCCAGGAAAACACACCCTAGTCCTACATTTCCTGTCTCTTACACAAAAAGTCCTATCTTAAAACCTCACCTGGCTGTCCCCAACTACCACGACCTTATCTGTGGGCAGGGTTTGTACAACTGCCCTTTCCTCTCCTTGCTCCATACCATCCTGCCTCTTCTCTTCCTCGCCAGCTTCCTCCAGCACCTGGTAGGGGTTACTACACTCCACACCCTGATCAGCTATCCTGAGTCTGACCCTAGTCCCCTTGGAGACAACCACTCTCCACGCCTGCTCCTCCTTCGCAGGCGTCCTGCTAGGCAGGACACATACCTGAAGGAGTTCAGTCCTGAGGGCTTTAGTTTCCCCCTTTAGAGTGTCAAGCTCACTCCTCAACTGCCCCAGCTGCCTTAACAGAGTGGCCAGTAGGTCGTCTTTCCTCACACCACGCTCCTCTTCCCCCAAGACACAACGATCCAAGGCGGCCATTTTCATTGGTCACTAACGGGAGCACTTGGGGCCACGACCTTCTTTAAGCTGGGTCAGGTAGCAACTCATCTACCTTCTATGCTTTCAAAGCCGGTAAGCGTTCCCTATTCCCACCCAGTAGGTCGAGGGTTCGATTCCTTGCTGGTGAGGTCGTTGATTATATGTTCAAAGTCCGCGTGTTATATGGACTAAAAATGAAGTATATATATGTACCTCGCGTTTCATACCAGCTGGATTTGGTAAAATGCTACTGACACCACATACGAGGCACGGGCAGTTTCCCAATGAGGTTCACGGCGCCATCAGCTCGATGAACAGGCTTTGTGTGAAATATAACAGAGTCTAGAACTGCTTTTAGTGTCCTTGTGGCCTAGCCGGTAAGCGTTCCCTAGTCCCACCCAGTAGGTCGAGGGTTCGATTCCTTGCTGGTGAGGTCGTTGATTATATATATATATATATATATATATATATATATATATATATATATATATATATACTGATAACCACAAGGAAAGAAAAACACAAAGTTCCCAAGCGCTGCGTGTAATTCAATCACAATGAAAACGTGGATATAAGATAATTCTTGATAAAATCACATGGGAAAAGGGAAACAACGGGCACCTTAGCTTTCGTCTTTATTCAAGACATCTTCAGATGGCAACTGAAGATGTCTTGGAACAATTAATATTCCTATTTCCCGTGTGATTTTATCAATATGTATATATATATATATATATATATATATATATATATATATATATATATATATATATATATATATATATATATATATATATATATATATATATATTGTTACCGCCACAGTAAGATAAGCTAGAAGAGAGAGAAAGAGAGGGATAACCATAATAAGATAAACTAGGCGAGAGAGAGAGAGAGAGGGGATGAGATGAGATAAGAGATATAGTGTTGACAACGAATTTGCTGACCAATCTGCTGAGGTGTTTCAATACGAAAACATATGGCCCTCGCCTCCGGGCTGAGATTGCCCTCGAGGATAGTCTACTGATTTCTACAGGACAGACAACACGTTGGTTCAGACCACTACACCCTAAAACGTGAGTGATCGTGAAGTATTAAAATCTGCTAAGAAGCTCTAAATAACTTTAATAAGTATATTTGTGTACTGCAATTTGATCATATTATACCAATTGTCTCCTGTATCAATAGTTATAACATGCGAGTTATATTTAAGATGTTAACAGGCTATGTACTGTATATTGATTGTATTATTCATATGATGTGTCCTGAGATAACAGCATTTGTTATATGTGAAATGTTCTTTAACAGGTTTTGACCGAATTATATGGTACGCGTCAACGTTGAGGGTTTATTTCTCCCGCAACAAACCAATAACGCTCCTATGAGCGTTAACAGTCAAAACGTATACGGGAGGACTGTGGAAGGACCAACGCCGGAGTTCAGCGTGGGAGAGCATAGGCTCGTCGATCGCCCACCCACCCACAGTGGGTGGATCACGTGCGTCGTCAGCAGCGAGACAGTGATAGCGAGTGCTCTGTGTTTGAGTGAAGTGTCTTAAATATCTGGACAGTGTCGTAAAGCTTCGGTCTACGCGTACTGGGCTGTGAGCGTTCATTTCCGAACAGGGAGGCCGTGCACCTAGTGAGCTAAGGTTTCAGAACACCCGGACAGTGTCGTAATGTTTGGTCTGGGCGGACGGGTAGTTAGCGTTCGCTCGGACACGCACGCAAGTGATTATAACTAACAGCTGATCTTCCTATACTAGTGACACCATAGTATATCAAACAATGATGATAAGGAACCATGAAGAAATACATAAATGAAAGGGATTTGTGGGTTAAGTGTGTTCAACATTCAGGTTATATGTACATGTATGTATATATGTATATATAAGTATGTGTGTGTGTAATTAAGAAATAACAACGAAGGTTGTGACAAGCCGTAACGTTGTACAAGTAAGGGCACCGCAGTAGTGTTTGTGACATCAGTTGTGTAACGAGTCCCTACATTGATTGTGGATCTCTGTGGTTGTGTTAGTGTGACATCGTAGCTGGTGTGTGACATCGCTGTAGTCGTGTTTGTGACATCACTCGTGCGTATTGCACATCACGTGTTTGAGGGACATCGCTCGTGTGTGACATCACTGTGGCCATGTTAGTGTGACATCGTCGCTCGTGCGTGACATCACTGTGGTCGTGTTTGTGTGACATCACTCGTGCGCATTGCTCGTCACGTGTGATATCTGCGATCGTGGGCACCTGATACTAAGCGTTACTGCATACACTTATTGAGCAAGACAGATTACGCTTGCTGTTCGGGCAGTCATGGACGGGAAAGAGAATAAGTCAGAAGTGGGGAGCGTGTCCGGTGTAGAACAAGGAGACACTGTGGACATAGAGACCGATGTCTCACCCACCTCGCCAAGGCAGCGTGAGATAAACCCGTCTACCTTAAACCTGTCTCCCGAGAAGAGAAAGGAACCACCTGTCAAAGGAATCGAAGGACAATTATGTGAGCAATACCAACAAATGCAGCAAATGTTCGCTCACATGACAGCGATGATGCAAAACGTCACCGAAGGTATGAATCAACTACAAGGCAAGGGCAGCACAGAAGATCGCGGAAAGGTGTTATCACCACCAGAGACTAAACTTTCCTCTGTAATTGAAACTAACGAAGAAACGTTATATACTCCAAGAGGACTCCCGGCGCTCACCTTAACCGCAGAGCCGGGAACATCTCACCAGGGGGAGCGCGGAAGTACTTCCGAACATCAAGCTAGTTCGCCGAAACCACTACCTTTGATGAAAGACAAAAGGGACGACCCACCGAGGTCCGAGGTTTGGGTGAGAGAACTGCTAGAGAATATGAGGTTCTCCCAAAGGCCAACGCCGAAGTTCAGCGGAGGAACTTGTAGTGAATACTGGGAGTTCAAGCGAGTCTTTCAGCGACACGTTGGGATGGCGCAGATACCTGATACCTTGAAATTAGAGACACTTCTCGCTGCCTACGCTGGGCCCGCTAAGGACGCTTTGCGGGGATATCTGCAAATTCAAGATCCCAAAGCCGGGTACAAGGAAGCTTTGGACATATTAGAGAAACGTCACGGCAATAAGCACACTTACGTTTGCCAGCTAATAAAGAAGGCCCTGCGAGGTCCAACTGTGAGACTAAGTGACGCAAAGGGCCTCCAACAGTTCTCAGACGAACTGGGGAATCGCGTGAGGAACTTGAAGGTCTTGGGAGAACTATGTCAGATTGACACATATGAATCAATAAGCACGTTAGCTGAGAGGTTCAAGGGAAAGATGAGGGACGACTACGTGGATAAGGCGCATAAATACAAAAGGAAGTGGGGAAAGCTTCCTAGGATCGAGTGGATGTTGGAATTCACAAAGGATATGGTCGACAAGGCGGAGGAGGTCACAAAGGGACGAGGACAGGAAGAACCAAGCAGAATTTATGCAGACTCACGTCAATCCTCGTCGAGGAAGAGACTTGTGGGTCTGGTGACATTAGGAATAAAGACAACCAGAGAAATGGACGATGAACGCTGCTCGCTATGCCGTGGAGATCACCTTCTTCAGATGTGTCGGACATTCCTCAGCATGTCCACAGGAAAGCGAACTTCCCTTGTAAGGGAACAACGTCGCTGCTATGCCTGCCTGGGTCATAATCACCGGATAACAGAGTGCAGCCAGAAGATGGTATGTGGTATAGATGGCTGCTCTGGAGTACACTCGAGGCTCCTGCACTTCACGGGAGCTCTGACGAGCAATGACAAGGTGCAACGGGGCGAAGTTGAGAAGGGATAACACCAGACTAGCCTCCAAAGGGTGAAGAGAGCTACCACAGGGGGCGCCTACCAAATAGACATAGCACCTGACCACAAGCGACCTAGAATGAGTCAACGTAAGGCTATTATGCCACCACCGGAATCGGCATTTAGTAGAGCTAAATCATGGAAGGTCGAAGCCGGTACAAGCACCATGGGGAAAAGAAATCCGCATAAATGGGTCAGGGAAACCATAACCAACAATGGAATTGATGATCGGCGTGAAGAACCCAACAATTGCGAGTTGTGACTACAAAGTTCCAGCAGAGTCGCACTTCCAATAGTGAAAGTCAGGGTGGAAGAAAAGAACCTAGAGGCGAAAGAAGCAGTAGTCACCGGAGCTCTCTTGGATTCAGGCAGCACCCGATCATATTGTACGCGTAGTCTAGCTTACCGGCTGCAGGCAGAGGGAAGGCCAGTTTCCCTCTCCATTGGCACAATCATGAAAGAAAGTAATAGTGTAAACACCGAAGAAATCAGTGTGAGAGTGGCTAGCGTAGGAGTCAGAAAGAGCCAATCCATCATTATCCCCAAGGTCATCATTGTTGAGAATCTACCGTCTTCCCTGAAATCGTCGGTCGCAGACACCCAAGATGTCATCATGTGGGAACACCTACGAGGTACTGCACTACGCCAAGAACCGAAAAGAGTGGATCTCCTGATAGGTCTAGACGTACCACAAGCACTAGCACCATTAGAAGTAAGAACCGGGAAAGACGGAGAGCCCTTTGCAATACGCACCTTGCTAGGTTGGACTATAAATGGACCGCTTGGAGTGGCGAGCCGTGATTATGCCGTGATCAACCACTTTGTCAGAATGGCAACACTAAATTCGGAGACAAATCTGGAAAAACAAGTCAGGCGCTTCTGGGAATGCGACTCAGCCTACAGTAACGATGATCCCGTCTCTGCCGAAGACAAGAGAGTCCTGACGCAGTGGTCAACGTCAATTACTCAAGTGGACGGACACTACCAACTTCCCATCCCGTTTCGCCATGAAGAACCGGGACTCCCAGACAATAAGAAACTTGCCGAGCAGCGATTGGCAGGATTGAGAAAACGCCTCCTGAAGAACCCAGGGCTCTCTCAGAAGTATAAAGAAGAGATGAGACGTCTAATCGACGAGGGACATGCTGAGCGAGTCCCACGTCAAGAACTCAGTGTTGCACCCGGGAAGACCTGGTATCTCCCACACCACCCTGTGTTGAATCCCAACAAGCCAGAAAAGGTGAGAATAGTGTTTGATTGTGCACCCGAATATGAGTCGATGTCGTTGAACAGCCAGGTGATGCAAGGGCCAGACCTTAACAACAAATTGATGGGAGTCCTCATCAGATTCAGACAAGGAAAGGTGGCACTCATGGCTGATAGCGAGGCAATGTTCCACTAAGTGCGAGTAGTACCCGAACATCGAAATGTCTTACGATTCTTATGGTGGACGGACGACCAGATGTCAGGGGCCCCCACCACTTACCGAATGACAGTACATCTCTTTGGAGGAGTGTGGAGTCCTTCATGCGCCGGGTATGCGCTACAACGAACATTCCAAGACTACGGGGAAAGTCTTCATGACGACATCAAGAAAGCGAATCGTAACTTCTACGTCGACGATTTGCTTCTCTCAGTAGATTCGCCGGGAAAGGCAACGATAATTACCCATCGGCTGAGACAGCTGATGAAAAGGGGCGGATTCAGACTTACGAAGTGGGTCTGTAATCACAAGGAGGTCCTCAAGGCAATTCCACAGACAGAGAAAGCTGTGGGAGTAAAGGAAGTAATTTTGAAAGATGACAGGCTCCCCACTGAACGAGCGTTGGGAATCTTGTGGGACCTGGAAAAGGACGAACTAGCGGTCCGGGTCCAGATCCCTAAGAAACCGGAGACGAAAAGAGGCCTTCTGAGTATGGTCAGCTCCATATATGACCCACTGGGACTCATCGCTCCGAGTGTCATAAGAGCCAAAATCATATTCCAAGATGAGTGTAGACGAGGTGTTGGATGGGATGAACAAATCACTGAACAAAACAGGGTCGCATGGCAAAGATGGCTGGATGAACTACCTCACCTATCACGAGTTCACGTTCCACGGTGCTACCGACCAGAGGATATGAATACAGTGACTACCGTGCAACTACATCACTTCTGCAACGCCTCCCAACGAGCGTATGGAGCTGTATCGTATCTGAGAACCACGTGTGTGGCAAAGCCAAGCTAGCCCCTCTGAAACAGCAGACCATACCTCGACTTGAGCTCTGCGCGGCAGTACTGGCTGCTAAGGCAGACAAACAACTACGGCAAGAGCTTGAATTACATATAGACAGATCAGTGTTCTGGACAGACAGTACGGCAGTCCTTCAATACATACGAAACACCGAAAGACGCTTCCAGTCCTTCGTGGCCAATCGAGTGGCAACGATACACGAGGACTCCAATGTAGAACAATGGCGCCACGTGACGTCGGCACTGAACCCGGCCGACGACGCTAGTCGTGGGTTACATGGAGCAGAGCTCAACGAGGAGGGCAGGTGGATTCGGGGACCTGCTTTCCTCTTTTTGGAAGAAGACAGTTGGCCAAAGAGTCCATTGAGGATTCCAGACCTCACAGACGGAGACCCAGAGGTGAAGAAGGAAACCACGGTGCTGACGGCGAACGTTGACCAGGGGGAGGGTATCCTCGATAAGCTATGGGCCAGGTACTCATCGTGGCATCGACTTCTGAAGAGCGTAGCGTGGATTAGAAGGTTTATAGAATGGTGGCTTGGGAAGCGAAAGAACAAACATCACCGAAAAAATCGGCTCCAGGTCAGCGAATTGGAAGAGGCGAAATTAGCTGTCTTAAGATTTATGCAAAGGAAAGGATTCCCTCAAGAACTAGGAATGTTACTACAGGGACAACCCGTGAGAGGTAGCGATATAAGGCGGCTGGAACCTCATCTAGACACAGACGGTTTGATCAGAGTAGGTGGCCGACTGAAGCACGCCGCTCTCCACCCAGACCAGGAGAATCCCATACTATTACCAAGGGACAACAGGATCACGGGGCTCATCGTGAGAGAGGTACACTCAACTAGAGCTGGACACTCAGGACGAGAACACACTCTTGCCATAATACGTGAGACGTTCTGGATACCTAAGTGCCGAAAATTACTCGACCGCACAATACGGACGTGTGTGACTTGTCGAAGAAGCAACTGGAGGCCTACCCATCAACGCCAAGCCGACCTGCCAGAAGATCGAGTGCGCCCAGGAGGCCGGCCGTTCACCTACACTGGAATTGATTGCTTCGGCCCTTTTTTGGTTAAACAAGGACGAGCCCGGGCGAAGAGATGGGGATGCTTATTCACCTGCCTGACCACCAGAGCCATACACCTAGAAGTCCTCACCTCACTAGACCCCGACTCGTTCCTCAATGCCCTAACAAGATTCACCTGCCGCAGGGGACCTCCCAAGCGTGTTCGGTCTGACAGGGAAACCAACATGATTGGAGCTAACCGAGAGTTACGAGTGGCGGTGAACGGCTGGAACAACAGTGACAAGGTCGGGAATGCCCTTCTACAGAAACAGATAGAATGGCAGTTCAATCCCCCGACAGCCTCTCACATGGGAGGAGTGTGGGAGCGACAAATCTGCACTGTAAGGAAGGTCCTCCAGGGAGTGGAGGGCACCCAGACACTAGACGATGAACGCCTCAGCACTGTGTTCTGTGCCGTAGAAGAGATCATCAACAGAAGGCCCATCACCCCAGTGTCTGACGACCCAAAGGATCTAGAAGCACTAACGCCGCTCCACATACTATGGATGAACCCGGAGACACTGTCCACCGGAGGCGATCGGTCCATGACAGAACGGTACCGACGAAGATGGAAGCATGCCCAATTCATTGCGGACCAATTTTCGAAAAGGTGGGTAAAAGAATATCTCCCAACATTACGTCAGCGACAAAGGTTCTTCAAAACTCGCCGTAATCTCCACGCTGGGGATATCGTGATCATCTCTGGACAACCCCTTCCAAGGAGTCAGTGGATGCTAGGGAGAGTACTGGAAGCTCTACCGAGCAAAGATGGCCTGGTGCGAAGTGTTAAAGTGAAGACAAAGGACTCAGTGTTAATACGCCCAGCGACGAAACTCTGCCTGTTGGAAGGGGTGGGAGAGTGAATCTAATAATAGGCCGTGATTTCGTGCGAAGCCCGACAGGGGGCGTGTTACCGCCACAGTAAGATAAGTTAGAAGAGAGAGAAAGAGAGGGATAACCATAATAAGATAAACTAGGCGAGAGAGAGAGAGAGAGAGAGAGAGAGAGAGAGAGAGAGAGAGAGGGGATGAGATGAGATAAGATAAGAGATATAGTGTTGACAACGAATTTGCTGACCAATCTGCTGAGGTGTTTCAATACGAAAACATATGGCCCTCGCCTCCGGGCTGAGATTGCCCTCGAGGGTAGTCTACTGATTTCTACAGGACAGACAACACGTTGGTTCAGACCACTACACCCTAAAACGTGAGTGATCGTGAAGTATTAGAATCTGCTAAGAAACTCTAAATAACTTTAATAAGTATATTTGTGTAATGCAATTTGATCATATTATACCAATTGTCTCCTGTATCAATAGTTATAACATGCGAGGTATATTTAAGATGTTAACAGGCTATGTACTGTATATTAGGGTGTGTCATAGGAGGGAAGATCAGCTAAAACTAATGGCCCATCACTTTTTTGGTAGATTTTAGTGTATATAAACAGAAAATAATTTCAGTTTCAATATTTTGCAACCTTTTGCTAGGTAAATTTTAGCGTGAAATTTATCGAAAATCTAACGTACAGCTGCATTAGTGCATTACAATTAAATAGTGAACATTGCTTTCTGACTTCATTCTTTAACAACCCAACTAACAATATTTTTTCTGTTTCAGATTCTGATGCATTTATAAGTTGATAATATTTGCGATGGCTGCTTGTGTCAGGACGAGGAACCAAAAATCCAGCCATCTCAGTCACTATCTTGGGTCTGGGAGAGAGCTCCTGAAGTCGGAGTTGCCTACATTGAGAGATGCTTTGAGATACGGTGGTTTAATCAGGCAAATCAGTGAAAAGAACCAAAGAACTTACACAAACAAAGACATTGCCAGTGATATGACCAAAGCTGTCTTGGCACAGTACACTCTGGCTAACGCTCAGTTCAAGCCTCCAGTCATAACAAGTGAGAAGAAGATTAGTGAGAGACTGCTAGCCAGTTGGGAAAAGGCAAGAGATATCTCTCTTGGGAGAGGAAAACTTGCATTTAAGGACAGCTTTGCCAAGCAACTGGACCAGTTATTTGACATAATTACTTGCAAGTGCCCAATTGTTCTCTGTCCTGAGCTTGGATGCGATCGTGACTGTAAATCCGAGACCCACATCTCCTGTATTTGCAAGCGTGAACTGAAGATTCCTCTGATCGAACTGGCATTTGTCAAAGCACAGAGAGAGAAGACTGGCAGTATAGGGGCTCTCACGATTTCTAGCCAAGATATTCCGGAGTCCAAGAGACAGGAGGCTGCCACAGAGAGACAGAAGACGAGAAGAGTTGCCGAGGAAAAAAGACTTGAGAAGGCCCAGGGTGAGGTAAAAAAGGCCGATGATTGGAGTCAAGGTGATTCAGAGTTTAATGACTTCCCCATGGCTGATCCGAGTGCTGACCAGGAGAATGGTGACTTTGTCCCTAACCCAGAAAATAATGATCCCAAACCTTCCAGGCATAAGATTCGAAATAGGAAAGATATCCCGAGCATAGCTCTGGCCAGCATGCGACACCACACTGGTCTCAGAGAAACTGCAGAGATAGCAACAGCTGCCTGGGTTGACGGTGGTTTGATAACACCTGATGATGTTCACCTGGTGATAGATCATAACAAAGTAAGGAGAGCTCAGAAGAAACTTGTCAGTAACCTAGAAGAGGAGTTTGATAAGGGGATAAGAGAAAATGGAATCAATTGTTTGTTCTTTGATGGGAGAAGGGATGACACTAAATTGTTCATGAAAGTTGGAGATTCTGACAAGTTGTTACCTGCCATGGTGAAGGAGGAACACTACTCCTGCTGCAGTGAACCAGGGAGGGAAGTATTTGTGGCATTTCACTCCAGAGAAAGATGACATCAGGAAACCAGCTGAGATAGTGGCAGATAACATTGTGAACTGGCTCAGAGAGGAACGTAGACCAGACCCTGCAGGCCATTGGAGGGGACAGCACCAACACGAACACAGGGTGGCAAGGGGGGTCATACAGTGGATAGAGCGGAAGATTGGGAGGAAGCTGGTCTGGATTGTTTGTGACCTCCACACCAACGAGTTGCCACTCAGACATCTGATCCAGGAGCTGGATGGCAAGACTCTTTCAAACAACAGATGGTCTGGTCCTCTTGGCAAGATGCTGGACTCTGCCACTGAGTTAGAAATAAATCCGAGCTTTGAAAAAATCACAGTTGGCCCTCCACTCGTTGAGCTTGCACATACTGTCATTGACGACCTGAATACTGACCAGTACTATGGTTACATGATTTGCAGTGCCATCAAAACTGGGGTCATGCCTGATAGACTTGCTTACCTGCAGATAGGTCCAGTCTCACATTCTAGGTGGCTCACAACGGCTCTCAGGTTCTGCAGAATTTGGGTCGCTCATCATAAACCGAAAGGGAACCAGCTTCACAACCTGAGACTTATTGTCCAATTCATCGTGAGTGTCTACTTGCCAAATTGGTTCAACACCAAGGTCAAGTCATCGTTCTCCGAAGGTCCGAGGCATGTTCTCTTCCAGCTTGAGCTCCTGAGGAGTCAGCCAAGGAAGGTTGTTCAGATTGTAGAGCAGACTGTGAGGAGATCTTCCTAGTATGCTCATCCCGAGGTAGTTCTGCAGACAATGCTCTGCAGTAAGGATGAGGAGGAGAGAAGAGTGGCAGTGAAAAAGATCTTGGATATGAGACTTATGAGAGGATCTGGGCATGAAGAATCAGTTGGTGACGATTCCTCACTGATCTCATAGATCTGGATAACATCCAGGCTGGCAGTGAGCCCCCTCTTACCTGCAGCCTCACCAATGTTCAAGTCAGAGCTTTCCTGGACAACCCCATGCATGTCCCTGCCTGGCCTCGCACCCAGAGTATAGAGCGTTGTGTACAGCAAGTGAGCGAGGCCAGCAGTCACGTGTGCAGCCAGGAGAGGAGGGAAGGCTACATCCGAGCTCAGGTGGTCAGCAGGGAGGTGATGAGTAGAAACAGAAGCAAGAAAGACATGTTCTCTATGGTGTGCAGCAACACCGGGTCGTAGTAGTAAAACCGGTTTTTGTATTTGATGATTTTGTTTTCTGAAGGAATATTAAATTTAATAAATGTGTCAAGATCATTCGTTTCACTATTCTGGATCATTTTCATCCTAATAAATTAACCTAATACATTTACTTTACTTTAAATAAGCTATTTAGTGGTGTTGGTAAAAGGGTGGGAATACTGAATTTTCATAAGATTTCAAGTTAAAATTTACCTAACAAAAAATGAAAACTTTTCAAATGTGAAGATATCATTTGATTCTGCACATAGAACTACATCATTAATACCATGGGCCGATTTTTCAAACTCAAAAAAAAAAATTCGCCTCCGTATGACACACCCTACTGTATATTGATTGTATTATTCATATGATGTGTCCTGAGATAACAGCATTTGTTATATGAGAAATGTTCTTTAACAGGTTATGACCGAATTATATGGTACGCGTCAACGTTGAGGGTTTATTTCTCCAGCAACAAACCAATAACGCTCCTATGAGCGTTAACATATATATATATATATATATATATATATATATATATATATATATATATATATATATATATATATATATATATATATATATATATATATATATGCGGCTCAGAATCAGACAACATAAGTACAATATCAGAACAGCATCTGAAAGCTGTGCCCTGTTCGTTCATGTTAGGAATAATAATCATCTCATTGCTTGGGAAAAAAGCTTAGAAGTATTCAAATCATCATGTGTCACAGAAAGACTTCTGGTTGAAGTTAGTTTGATTAAGGAATTAAAATCAATAAACATTAGTGATTGTCAGTTCAAAACCGATAATATGTTACATAAATTTATTTGTCAGTGGCCCAAGGTTCTGGTCACCGTATTACAGAATGGATATAAAATCCTTAGAAAGAATTCAGAGGAGAATGACAAGACTAATCCCGGGCATTAGGAACCTTGAGTATAGAGACAGGTTAAAGCATCTTAATTTGCACTCCCTCCAGAGACGTAGAGCGAAGGGCGACCTGATAGAGGTGTATAAGTGGAAGTCAGGGCTAAACAAAGGGGACATTACAAAGGTTCCTAATACCCGGGATTAGTCTTGTCATTCTCCTCTGAATTCTTTCCAAGGATTCTATATCCATTCTGTAATACGGTGACCAGAACTGAACTGCGTAATCCAGGTGTGGTCTCACAAGCGCAAGATACAGTTTTAGGATGACCTCGCTAGTCTTGTAACTAACACTCCTTTGTATGAACCCAAGTACTTTATTAGCCTTGTTACGAGCAAAAACACGTTGTTTACTTGGCTTAAGGTTCCTACTTATCATTACTCCTAAATCTCTCTCGCAGTCGGATTTCTCTATGGCATCGTTGTTCATCTGGTATCTGGTTTCCCTGTTTACATCTCCTATACTGAGTACTTTACATTTGTCGACGTTGAATTTCATCTACCATTTTTCAGACCATTCGAAAAATTTGTTTAGATCTTCCTGTAGTTTTGCCGAGTCCTCGTCAGATTTGATAACACGTCCTATTTTAGTGTCATCAGCAAATTTACTCATGTTGCTGTCAATGCCGATATCTATGTCGTTTATGTATATAATAAATAATAATGGTCCAAGTACTGAGCCTTGGGGATCTCCATTTGTGACGTTGCTCCAATTGGACTTAGTGCCGTTAATGCTCACTCGCTGTTTCCTGTCCTGTAACCACGCCCTAATCCATTTAAGGATGTCACCTTTGATGCCATGAGCTTCTACCTTTCTAATTAGTCTTTCGTGGGGGACTCTGTCGAAGGCTTTGCTAAAGTCGAGATATACCACATCATAATTGTGCCCCTCGTCCACCGATTCGAAAACTGATGAAAAGAATGTTAATAGATTACTTAGGCAAGAACGTCCGCTTGTGAAGCCATGCTGGGAATCATTGATCAATCGGTGCTTCTCCAGGTGATTTCGAATAGAGTTTGAAATGATTGCTTCCAGTAATTTGCCTACTATTGATGTTAGACTGATTGGGCGGTAGTTAGAGGATAGTGATCTATCCCCCTTCTTGAAAATCGGTATTACATTCGCTATCCTCCAGGATTCTGGTCGCAATGGTTTTCAATTAGACAAATTTAGATTTAGACGTGAAATAGGTAAACACTGGTTTGGAAACAGAGTAGTGGATGAATGGAACAAGTTACCAAATATCATCATTAACTCGAATACGTTGAATAGCTTCAAACATAGGTTGGAAGCTTCTATGAGCAATAGGGGTTGGGTGTAAACGGGACTGCTCATTATGGGCCAATAGGCCCGCTGCAGTTACCTCCATTCTTATGTTCCTATGTTCTGGATGTAGGATAGTTATTTAGTGGGTCCCTTATTTTTTACCTGACCTGACTAGTCACGTCACCCCCCTTCTCTTAAGCTCCCCTACGTGTGTGTTGGTGTGGGGATTAGTGGATGACGTCATTATGACCTGACCTCATGTTTAATAAGGTCACCCTGTATATTTAAGCCTCTCTCTGTCCATGTAATCCAGTTGCCTCTGAAGATGTCTTGAATAAAGACGAAAGCTAAGGTGCTCCGTTGTTTCCATATATATATATATATATATATATATATATATATATATATATATATATATATATATATATATATATATATATATATATATATATATATATATATATATATATATATATATAATTAACTCATTTTAAGGAAATTAATGACTCATATGAGTAACATTTTCATGTATACGTCTCTCTCACCTTGTTGTAGCAGAACTCTAATATAACCGAAGGTGCCCTCTGACCAGTTGTTCGGGGTTAATGTCTTGTGAGATATGCAGAAGTAGGAGACACAAACAATTGCTGACAACAGCAATAATGTTGTTAAGATGGTTGCCCACACTAGAGGCGCTAGGGGCAGCAGGAATCCCCACGGATCCACCTCCGGCCGCCCTCGACCCCCCATAATTCTCCAATCGTCTATCGTGATTGGCCATGAGAAGTCCACAACCTTGGCTCGACCAGTTGTAGCACCAAACGGGCCAAGAGCGAAGGTCACCTTCTGTTTACGATACAGAACAATAATGTAAGGGCGTAAAACAAAGCTATCAAACAGGGAGGTACTACCGCCTGGGAAGATATTGGAAGCATAATGTATTGTCTAATGCTAGACCCTGCTGCCATATGGCATCACGAAAATTGTAACAAAGTACCAGGTTGCTGATCTGATTTTCTGCCTCATTTACACACAATTGCAGGGTCTCAATTGTTTCTCTTACTATTGACAACACAACATACATGATGTATATCGTTTCTCATTATTGATATTTTATTTTATTTATGGCTCATTATTATTATTATTATTATCATTATTATCATCATCATAATTATTATTATTATCATCATCATCATCATAATTATTATTATTGTTTTATTATATTTTCGCCCCACAAGCCTCCATGTGGTGTATTAAAAATGACCTGTACCCGGGTGGGCTAATGCCCGTAAAAAAGAAAAAAAAACATACTGTACGATACCCAGCCTTTGCCAAAATTTATTGTCGATGTTCCCAGGGAAAATGTCTTTTTCCCAACCATGTTTATCACAACTTTGTTTCTTTTCATTCATTCCTTATATTTCTCCTTAAAACTCTTCTTTTTTTTAGTTGTTCGGATCACAATAATGATATCAGTTACCCTTTTACCCATTGCTCTTACCCATTACTTTCACAGATATACTTTGGCTATATAAAACCACATATTAACTAAATTAGACACAATTAGTTTATACCGACCACACCACAAAAAGCTAAGACTTCTGAAATTCCGTTAACCTTGAGCATGGAAGATCTCGCTGCTTTTGCATCATTACATAACTAGACACGTCACTATTAGGGTTTCCTGTTTTGGGGGTTTCTTAGCGTCCCGGGATTCTGGGACAAACCAGGATATTTCCCGGGATCTCAGGATTTCTCTCATCAGGTGATATTAGTGCTAACTAATGCTATATGCTAACCCTGCATACTTCATTAGTGTGGTATCTGTAGATTATTTGATTGGCAATTGATTTGATAAATTATATTACACTGAAGCAAAGTTCTCTTTATTAACTTGCATACTGGTGTAGAAATAGGTACATATGATTAAACAAACAAAATTTTAATTAATCTCATTCCGTTAGCCATAAAAGAAACTCACAGACATTTGAAATGGCATTCAAAGTTAGCTATTATAAAGAATAAGAATTCTATATTAATGCCATTTGGAAGCCACATTCTACATAAACCCAAAGTGAACACTTGAATGACCTGTGAAAAAAAATAATAGCATTAAATCATTTGTGCACACAAGCCACACAGTCACGCACACATCAAAAGTTGTTCATGAAATAGCTCTTCAAGAAGCACAAAGAGTCAATCTCATTCTGTTAGCCACAAAAGAAACTCAATGATATTTGGAATGACATTCATAGTTAGCCATTATAAAAAAAATAATTATTCTATGCCATTTGGAAACCCTACTTTACAAAAAAACTTAGAGAACACTTGAATGACCTGCGAAAAAAAGGAATAGAATCATTTGCACACACAAAGCCATGCACACCCTAATAGTTGTTCATGAAATAACTCCCCAAGAAGCACAAACAGTCAATACCTCTGTCAGTGAGCCTTGTTCTTGGTTTTGTAATAAATAGGCCAGCAGCTGAAAATGTCCTTTCGGCTTCAACTGAAGTTGGTGGCACTGAGATGAGGGCCTGGAATAGCTCCCCCCATCCCCTTCTTTCTCTCTCTCTCTTTCATGCGTTTTTGCATTTTACATAGTGCAAATTAGAAATAAGGAATGACAATAAGAATCCCGGGATTTGAAACAAATTCCTGGGAAAAAAACAACCACTTACTCCCGGGATCCCGGGAAGGAAACCCTAGACCAGTGGCTCTCAACCTTTTTCATTCCCTTGAGGAATTTTCAACATCCTCGTGGCCTCCTTCATTTTTCTCCCAGAACAGACAAACAGACAAGTGATAAAGACTAAAGAATGATAAAGAAGGACAGATAAATAGGACAAGAGTTAGAATGGCAAACACACATTCACATTCATAACACGCCCATGCACTCACACATAAAGCACACATACAGTCATACACAAACATGCACACAGGTAAACATTCACACTCAAGCTAGCAAGCTGAAGTGTACTTCCTGTAAGCAAGAACACGCCTCCTTTGACAAGCACTGCCCAACTTGGAAGAATGAGAAGAATAGTGAGTCATTCCAATTCCGCACTAAAAATGGTTGGATTATATAAGTAAAGAATGAGTATAAACAACAATGGCACCAATAAATAAGGAAATAATTAATAAAGGAAGTGTACAAATATTTCACCCACGTAAAGCAGCGACCACATGAATTATGAAACAAAATAAGTAACACCAATTACGGAGTATATTATGCTTGAGTCAAGCTCAAACACAATATATGGTTCAGATACAATACACTCCACTGTTTCCGTGATGGTATCCCAGGCCCGACTGAGATCATTCGGTCCTATCACCACTTGCAAAGGGATGACACACGGACACTTACTGATCAAGTCAGTTCAGCAACTCGTCCAGCGCCTGTCACACAGACAGGGACTGGACCTGTGAGATCTTAAATAATCCGTAAAAAAAAAAAATAGCACCAGAGTATGTAAATATTAAAATTGTATTGTCGTTATGATTAAACAAAATGACAAAAAAAAGAATGACAATTCTCTTCTGCCAAGTCAAAATAAGTAATACAAGTTTTGTTTAATTCAGATTCCCAACATTATTTGGAAACGTACATTTTATAACAGCTCGCCGTGGCTCCCCTAAATTCTTGCCGTGGCTCCCTTGGGGGCCATGGCCCCCAGGTTGAGAAACACTGCGGCCTAGTCACTATACTTACCTCAGTTATCACTAAACCCACCATCCCGGACCAGGACCCGTCGGCCTTTATGCTTCCCCAGGCCCTGTCATGAGGCCTCTCATAGGTGTACCTGGGGAGAACAGAGAATAACTTTATTATTTTTTTTATTGTGACCAAGTTTTATTGTCAGTGATGCTCTGGACTAGTAAAATCGATATGGTAGTGAACAAAATGAGGGCCCATTCGAATATTTTAAATATCGACAGAAATTCATAGGACCAAATGAGTTTAGGAATACATAAATACTATATAAAATTTATTGCCCAAAATAAATTCGAAGAGCTATCAAAACAATAGGTATTACTCTATAAAGGTTGGGCAATTTAACCAGCAACTTTAAACAAATAATTTATATTAGACGACAACTTCTTTCATACCTAAAAAAAAATCCCCAAATATGTCGAGTATATGTAATTTCTGTAATATATTTTTGGCGACTTTATTACCTGGAACACTACTCTATATACACCTGTAACTTGTAACGTGTATGTTATCTACACCGCTGCTACCCTTGTAACTCTTGTAGCTTGCTTTGTCGTTAACAGCTTGAAATTTAATGAAGTCACATATAATATATGTTTTGTTCTTAGTTCTGATTATTTGATTTTCACACAAACACTAATTCGTTTTAATCAATATATTATAAAAATAGAAGAGCACAGTATGTTAGTGTAATGACGAATTAACCGACACTGGGCAACTCAAACTGCGGGAGAATATAGGAAACTATTGTCAAAGTTCTTTTGAATGGTAAGTCCGTGTTGTCCCAGATGTAGTCCTTTACTCCTATGGAAGCTGGCCACCCTTGCAATCTAAAGGTGCGGGAAGGACATATGAATCTCATTTGGCCCGTGAGAAGGACGTGACTACCATTATTTCATTACCCAGTATCTAATTAATTTGGCTGATGTAGATTATGTAATGAATTCATGTATTTACCTCGAATTTATATAATTGTTACAGTGTATATATTTGAAAGAGGCTAATTCTACAAGAACAAGGAAATCATTTGCGCTGAGGGCTGTGAAAGTTTGGAATAGTCTGACGAAGGAAATTGTCACAGTTAGAGGCATACATACTTTCAGATTGGACAAATGTTGTGGCATATTACATACACCATCATCAAAGACGAAATATTTCCCGAGAGGATTAAAGAGTCCCAAATAAAGGAAACCTGGAAATCAGCTATAACTAACTATGATCACGTAATGTAGTAGATGCAAGAAGTGTTCCCCTGTATGAAATGGTCGCCATGTAAAAAAATAAAATGGCTTCTGCTAGACGTTGTGGTGGTAGTAGATTGGTATTCAGGGCGAAAAAAGATCCCCGAAATAATGGTACAAAAACTGCAAATCAAAGAGATCAAGTGCCAGGCCACCATGAACCGGTCATCAAAGGTTGTATCTACTACGGAATTCCGATGGTTGGAGATGATCAGATTATGATGAGAGAAAACCCGCTCGTCATCATAGAATGCGGACTTATCATCGTTATAGCTGCCAAGAACCTGAGCGACCCCCTTTGTCACCTGCACATGTTGGTGAAGTTCGATAACAAGCTTTTTGCTCTCACCACTACCAGGCGGCAGGTCAGGGATGTGTTCCGTGGTGTCTCATTGTTCAGCCATTGAGGGAGATTTTCTGAGGGTAAGAAAGTTGTATTTTACTTATTTTTTTCTTAAGTAATTTTTTCTAGAATTCAGGCAGATAACGCGAGGCTATCAATAATATATCGCACGTCCATGCACGCGAACCTAAATATATCCTGAGGTTCGCTAAAACTACCTCACTCGCCTTGAAGATATAAAAGACAAAAGAGTAGGACTTGTGTAACAAAGCCTAGCTTACTGTTTTTATAGTCCTTGTGATATATTGGTTATCATTCCCAGCTCCCACTTGAAGATCCTAGGTTTGATTCTTTGGCTTTAGTGCGTTTTTTCTCAGCTGAGAAAAGATACCACGTCCCCTCCTCAGGAGTTACAGCTGATTGGCAGTTTCAAATCTGTTCGATTTCGTCCTGAAGTAATGATGCATTTCTAAAAGAGTTTATTCATAATCGTTGAGATGACCGTTTCCGACGAGAAAGATATTTAGCTAAATTATATAAAGATACATACATTCATTATTTCAAACAGGAGCACGTTGGAAGTTTACCAGAAATCTTATACATGAATTAACTGTTAAACTCTGGTAACAAATTTACGCTTTCTCAGGACGCATTTAATACATACATATTTTTACCTACAATAAGGCATACTAAGACAAATTACGTGTCAATAAAACTACATTATGCAAAAGCTAACATTTTAAAAGATCAGAATTGTTTCAATAATGGAACTTACGAGAAGTTAGTTCCTTTTGCCACGTAAGCAAGAACGTTTGCCATTGGTCCAGTGAAAGTTAGACGCTGGCCCCCAGGAGCCTTCGGGTCATCCACCATCACCGCTCTCTGGTTAGGGAACTCTTCTCCTGCCACCAGTAGCGTAGGACGCTTCATGAACCTGCTAGACAGGTTTGAATTATAAATCTAATATATTTCTTAATGATAAGTTCTTGCTGTAATGTGTGGACAGGAAGGAGCCGATAATTTGCTACTAAGCATCGTTTTCGTGAAGAAATAGAGTGATTCAACATACATATTTATCAAACAGCCTATCCTCTTTTAACCCTGTGAAAATTAATATTTTTTGAATCCATGAGCTACGATTACTATAATATTATTTTCAAGACCATTTCCTTTCTTAACCTTACTTAAGATACGTTAATTATATTGAAAACTGATGCTATTATCATTTCTTTCAGTTTATGTTTGTTTATACGATTGTTGCTGTATATATTGAAGTTTAAATTTTCATCGGAATGACTATTGATATCGTTATGAGATGGTTTATATATATATACGTATATATATATAAATATATATATATATATATATATATATATATATATATATATATATATATATATATATATATATATATATATATATATATATATATATATATATATATATATATATATATATTAGGGTGGTCCTTATTTCGGGCAAAAAACAAAATTGCCATTTTTTTGTCACAGACCCTGGCAAAAGTTTTTATTTGGGGGTAGAAACATTGCCTGTAAAATATTTTTTAAATATCTTAATAATTAAAGGTTGCGCAAGTCAAATGAAATTTAACAATATTATGCCTATGCTTAATGTTCATAACACATCATTTCCTAGCCCACAAGCCTGGGCCCCCCCCACTTAGTGTAAGTGGGTATTAGCTGCTCAAGGCAGGGGTCGCATGAGGACCAGTCTCGCTCTTTGTCGCCCAGTAAGGTCTGATTGAGGGCATTAGGGAATAATTTCCTGTGGTCAGCAACTGCCTGCAGTAGATACTGCAGTTGCTGTTCGTCCTTGGTGATGCGGCCTGAGAAATCTTGGACTAAGGCTACTCCTCTTTCTGCATGATCATTGATCACAGACAAAGCTTGTACACTGGCTTTTGCATTTTGGAAGCCAGGATCATCTTTCCACTGTTCTACTGGGAGGGCCAGGAAATCTGTATTCAAGTTGAGCTTTTTGAAAAATGACTTTGTGTTCTTTGTCGTGAAATCATATAGGTTCTTCACTTGGAGTGTGTCTGGATTGATTGTAACCCGTTTGACATGCTTTTCTTCTCCAATAACGATGTTCATAGCTTCCAACATGCGGTCCTTCACTGCTGGGAGAACATCGTCATCAAAGAAGGCCAATGCAACCAACTCTTCTGACAAGTACCAGAGGTGTCTCATCATTTTGTGGAAAGTTGCCTTTGATATGGCATCGCTGATGGTACTGTAGTCTTGTAGAGCTTTAAGCAACATCAGATCTCCTTTTGGTGCCTTTGCAGCAAGTGGAGCAGTTGTCCAAGCCTTCACATATATTCGGGCAAAGAAAATGCACAAATCTCTTAGTCCTCTGTTCTCCTTTGGAGTAAGCTTAAACTGAGAACGGAATAACCACACTTTGAAAGAATAAATGGTCTTTGCCATCCATCGTGCTTGGTGCATTGCACCAGGAGCAGAAAATCGTACTCCCCGAAAAGGTGATGTGCCAAGGAAGATGGAGGCCAGCTCTAGCAGCTCTCGATAATCATCTCGAAGCTGTGTCTCCAATAGAGCCTTCTCAATGAAGTTGGTTAGATCGTCCCAAACAGCCATGACCGATTCTTCTGCCAGATCGTCGGTGGAGGAGTCTTCAAACTTCTGCTTGTCAATTTGTTCTCATTTGGCTTGGAATCTTCTGAACAGCTGTTTGTCAGGAGCAGCTGTGTGCCCCATTACAGCTTCAAAAGTAGCTCCAGCTACAAGTTCTAGTACATGGTGGCTTGTTGTATCAAAACACATGCCATGCACGATGTCTGCAATGTGCCATTGCTGCAAAGCCTTCACAACAGCTTTTGCTTGTTCATCACCGGTACCAGAGGGAAGTTTTGTTACAGCAAGAAGTTGGGAGGTGCCATTACCTGAGACAAGAACTGGGAGTCTGTCAACATGGCCCCCATGCCCCGTCAAATCAGGCATCAATTTACCATCCCAGTGAACAATTAAAATGACTCTGGTTTGAAGTTTGAAAGGATTTCAGCTGCCCTGCTACTGCGATGATGCTGAAGTTTCCTCCTGATGCTTGATCGATTCAGAATCAATTCACTGACATCCTGGCCCAGACTCCGAGCAGTTTGGGTGACAATGTGCATGGCCATTCTATCTGAGGACTTGGTCCGATCTAATGCTGCAGAAAGTTCTGGAGTTAGAACTTCTTTTCGCCCACGCTTCTTGACAGTAGGTGGAGTTTGAAGTGCTGATGGGCCAGGAACTGGGTTGGATTCCTCAGAAGAAGGCGTACTACTGCTGTCCAAGACAACGATGGCTTGGCATTTTTTGGCTTCTTCCTCTGCACTGTCTGCAGCCAACTTCCTTTTCATTGCTTTCTTGAGAGTTTTTTCTCGTCGTTTCTGTCTTATCAGGAATACTTTGTCAAGAGATGACATTGCCCCACGACGCCCTTTTTCTCGTTGCGCTATTAAGAAATCCTTATCCTCCTGAACTGTCATCATATTCAAAGCATTCACATGTGCACTGTCAAAGAGATCTTCAAATGTATCAGTGAACGCTTTCTCTTTCTGCTTTTGAGTTTCTGTCTTTCTTGAAGAGTTCTTTTTCAAACTACGCCACTTGTCAAACATTTTGTGCACTTGATTCACACAATCTGGTTTGTGGTGTGTGGGAATGTTTGCTTTTGTCCAAAATTGAAGAACTTTGTCCGTGACTTCCCCAGCTGCCACTCTGATGGTTTGTTTCTGTATGCGATGCAGGCTTAAAAAATACTGTAACACTTGCCAGTTTGAAAGTAAATTAACCCCTGTAATGTCATCACATAATGTCTTTATCAAATACACATTTTCTCGTGTTTTTACTCCTGCATTAGCCATTTTAACCTGAGGAAAAAGAAATTATCTATTAATATAAGTTAATAATGAGAATACTCTGCAGTCCTGTTTCTAATTTCCCCACTCATCAATCACGACCAGCAAAAACTCCCCACAATCGTGAAAATGCGACGAACTAGTGGTGGGTGTAATCTGCTACAAAGTAATCGACTACATCGATTACTTAATTTTTGACAGCATTGAGCAACCTCTAAATATTAATATATTCAAAAATAACTCTACACACAATGTTTTTGTCCTAAATGGACACTTTAAGTAGGGTCTGTGGTAAAACATTCCAAATTGAAAAATAAGGACCACCCTAATATACTGTATATATATATATATATATATATTCTGCTCACCCCACTTAGGGAGAGGGATAGAAAAGGTGTCCTAAGCCTTGAGTTATTCACATCTTGAGGTGTTGTGAGGTGACGTTAACCTACAACAGGACACAGTGTATGGGACCACCCTCACACTGTCGGCCTCGAGGGTATGCTTATTTTCATCCAGGATTTAGTGTATAATTATTTATCCTTTCCTGCAGTTGTGTGCAGACTATCATATTATGACACATACACACACACACAATATATATATATATATATATATATATATATATATATATATATATATATATATATATATATATATATATATATATATATATATATATTTCATTAGGCCAATAAAGTACGCGGACTTCTACATACAATCAACACCTCAACTCGCCAGGATCGAACCCACGGCCCACGAGCCCATGACTGTGACCGGGGAACTCTAACCGCTGCACCACCAGGATACTAAAAGCAGCCTTAGACTTTGTTATATTTTATACAAAGCCTGTTCAACGAGCTTAAGGCGCCGTGACCCTCTAATGGGGACTACCTGTATCACGTAGGTGGTCAGAGTAACGTTTTACCAAATCCAGCTTCGAAACACGAGGATCCATCTATAATTCATTAGCCCAATAAAGCACGCGGACTTCTACATATAACAATGTCTAGGACTGCTTTTTAGTTTCCTGGTGGTCCAGCGGTTAGCGTTCCCCGGTCACAGTCATGGGCTCGTGGGCCGTGGGTTTGAATCCTGGCGGGTTGAGGTGTTGTTTATATATATATATATATATATATATATATATATATATATATATATATATATATATATATATATAAATATATGTACGTGTTAAATTTTTCGGGGAAAAGTGGGAGATGGGTGGTGAGAGCAAAGCCTTGGTTTGGTGTCCAAGAGGCAACCCACAACGCTTTGGTATCCCGAGGAGTGAAGGGCAGGTGTATGTATATGTTGCACCTGAAGTAGAGAAAAAAAAGTAGTTTCAGCCTAGCGAAATGCATGCATGGCATTAAAATTACCACTCTTATTGAACATTATGATGTATAAATTTACAATAACGTGAATTATCTGTTTCTTTTTATCTTGCTTGCAAGAGAACTTACCTTGGGGATTCTGAGGTTCCCTGCAATACTAGTAACATGGAGTTCGACATCGAAAAGGTCCTTTGGAGATCATGCAGCTTTGCAATAGGTAGGCGAGTGACGGCAAGAAGTCTTGTAGGCCACACAAGGAGGTTGCCATTGAAAGATTCGTCCACTAAGGTGACGAGGAAGGCTAGGTTGTCGCTCACCACCACCAGTGTCACACAAGACAGCACTTGCCGCAGCTGATGATATCAATATAGTTGAAATTATTGTATATGCACTCTTTTTTATTTTAGCTCCTTCATCAGTGTTAAGAAAGTATTACACTTTCTTCTCTTTTTTGCTTTCATTGCAACTCGGAATGATGGGAAATTGTCCCTTGCCCAGCCTATGCTCCCAACCCATCCCCAGCCATTCCATTTTATGTCACTAAGGGAGAATAGGGCAAATGACCTTTCAGTCAAGGTGAGTTTTTTATTAACCCAAATTACCATCCACCCTATTTCGCAAAGCCGTCTGGTAAGGAATGCACCAAGATTGTTCACTGAGAGAGCGGTACTGAAATATACTGGATTTCTTCACCTTTGAAAGGGTTGGTCACTGCCTCTTGGCCGGAACATTGGACACTCCAATGTCCCTAGGGACTGATCTCACCTCCTCTACTGATATATATTAGCCTAGTCAAGTATTACTCCTTAGTCTGTACTCACCCTTGAAGATGTGAATTACACGAAAGCACTTTAACTTTGTGTTTTGTTTCTTTAGTATCAGCATATACTAGGATCATGCGCACCTACAGTGATTTACCAGCATATATATATGTAATATTCAGAAATTTAATTATGATATTTAGAGACGTTAGAATGAAAATAACCCATCTGCCAAAAACCATCAGTGGGCCAGGCTGAGATACCCTTGCCTCGTGGTGAGTCAAATAAGCGCAAGCAACGCCTCTAAGCGCGGTGGTGGAAGCATCTTGAACTAGGCCTATATAACATTAATGTACTTAATAGAATTAATGTAGACACGATTCATGAAGGACTATTATTAAATTTAAAGTCATTTTAAATCGTGTCTCAGTCTAAATATGTTAAGTGTGTCCCAAATAAACTATTAGTTACGCAAAAAGATGATGTCACTGGGCCAGGGTAACGCTTGAGGGAGATGTGGTGGGCTAGAGCGTCAGTACCGAGCAGGTCAGGGACCAAGACAAGGGCGTTTGTCCTCACGTCTCTGCCAAGGAAAACGACCACGTGGCCTCGTCCTGTAGAGCACACGTTCATCAGTGTTGCAAGTAAGTTTCATTTGATCTCAGACAGTGTTTAGATAGGGCGGAGAAGAAGTTAACAATAGCTAACAGAGTGTTCTCTTGCAGGGTTTTTGAGAACCTACTCGGTCCGATGGTCTGACGGTTGTTCACTGGTTAGCTGTCGTTTATCTGGGACGCACGAGGTGAACGAGTGTCCCTGACAACTAACTACGTGGGAGCAGCGTCCACACTTTTCTGGTGGTCGTTCTGGGTCATCAAATCTCCTCCCCTTGGTTCATACAACACCACATCTCTTCAGTCAGTCAGTGAAAATTCTTACTAATGGGAAAATAGAACCCTCCCTCAGGCAGGGTTCACCTGCTGATGGTCACTCTCTTCCTGTCCATGGAGTACTGAGAGTAAAGCTGAGTGCAGCCTGAGTGAAGGGAAGGTCACACACTGAGACCAGGAGTCTAGTGGGTACATAGAGACATTTATTTCCCCAGTATTGGGTGTATGTGATCGACTTAACCAAGTCCAGGTGTGTAATCAACGCTCCTCATGGTTGATTGCACACGGGGGACATAGGGGTTCTTCTTCAAGGTTGATGACAACCTGTAGTACCTTAAGTATTTCTAAAATGAATGACCTTTTATGTGATGCTGCAACATATTCTAAGCTCATATATAATCCTCTCAACACTGTTAACACCCAGTTCAACAAAAAAACTGAAGTCTCTATTGAGAGGCAAAGCTACTCTCATTAAACATCTTACTTCAACGTCCCCTCCACTGCCACACATGTACGGTTTAATCAAGTCCCACAAGCCTAATAACCCAGCAAGGCCCATCATTAGCTCAGTTGGGTCAATCTCTTACAAATTATCTAAATGGTTAGTTTCATTACTAAATCCCCTAGTTGGCAACATTTCTAACTCTAATATAAAGAATAATATGGATCTGGTTGATAAACTCAATAACTTACACATTAATTATGATTTTAAACTGGTCAGTTTTGATGTAACGTCACTCTTTACAAGGTCCCAGTTGGTGATTTACTAGAGTTCCTCAGAGATTCCCTGGATAATATTTCATTGCCTGTCTCGAAAGATGACTTCATCAAACTCATCAAACTATGTATTAAGGAGTGTAAATTTAAATTCAATGGAGAATATTATGCTCAAAAATTTGGTATAGCCCCCTCGATCAAATTCACTGTGGAATTAGAGCATGACTGTAAATTGCCATTCCTAGACTGTCTGATACACAGAATAGGTAACACTTTTAAGTTAAGTATTTATAGAAAACCAACTAATGTGTGTTCATACATTCATTATTATTCTGCCCACCATAATAAAGTCAAACAGTCAGTATTTTCAACAATGTTTTTACGTGCCTTGAGAATTTGCAGTCCGGAATTCATCGATGAGGAATACAAATATATATATAATATTGGCTCAAACCTTAAATACCCTAGATCTTTCATAGACAAATGCTTAAACATTACTAAGAAAACTTTTTATAGAACTGACCCCAAGCCCACCCATGACCATAAGAATATCTTAATATTACCATTTCACAAAAATTTCTCACACATTCCTGCACAGCTAAAAACCTGGAACGTCAATGTGGCATTTAAAAACTCATGCACTGTTAAACAAATGTTAATCAAGAACTCCCCCAATAACACAATTGGTTGCATTTATAAAGTTCCTTGCAAGGAATGTAATATGTTTTACTTAGGCCAGACAGGTAAAGATCTTGCAACTAGAATTAAACAACACAAATACAGTGTTAGGACAGGCCGGAATCAATACTCTGTTTGTTCATTTGAGGATAACAAGCATTGCGATGACTGGGATAATGCCTCCTCAATATTACCATGTAATTCAATTGATAGTAAGGAACATCATAGAATCTAGTCTTATTAAACATACCGAAGCATTCAACATGAATTTGAGTAACGGCATGTACAAGCTGGACAATTTTGTAATTAAGAAGATTTGTGATCAGGTGAGAAGGCCGGGTCACTTGACCATCTGACCTGACCACCAACCGTTGTGTGCTATTTAAAGATTAGTAAGGTCATTACCTAATACCTGACCATTGTGGAACTGGTCTCACCCTCCTCTGTATATATACACCTTGATTTGTATTTCTCTCTCTAGTCTGTACTCACCCCTGAAGATGTGAATTACACAAAAGCGCTTGGGAACTTCGTGTTTTCTTCTTTCCTTGTGGTTATCAGCATATACCTGAATCGCGCGCGCACCTTCGGTGATTTACTTGCATATATATATATATATATATATATATATATATATATATATATATATATACATATATATATATATATATATATCATGTAGATCCACAATGAAAACGTGGATAAGATAAATCTTGATAAAATCACACGGGAAAAGGGAAACAACGGAGCACCTTAGCTTTCGTCTTTATTCAAGACATCTTCAAAGGCAACTGAAGATGCCTCTGAAGATGTCTTATTCAAGACATCTTCAAAGGCAACTGAAGATGCCTCTGAAGATGTCTTGAATAAAGACGAAAGCTAAGGTGCTCCGTTGTTTCCCTTTTCCCGTGTGACTTCTACATACAATCAACACCTCAACCCGCCAGGATTCGAACCCACGGCCCACAAGCCTATGACTGTGACCGGGGAACGCTAAACGCTGGACCACCAGGATACTAAAAGCAGTCCTAGAATTTGTTATATTCATATATATATGGATCCTCGTGTTTCGAAGCCGGATTTGGTAAAACGTTACGCTGACCACCTAAGTGATACGGGTGGTCCCCATTAGAGGTTCACGGCGCCATAAGCTCGTTGAACAGGCTTTGTGTGAAATCTAACAAAGTCTAGGACTGCTTTTAGTATCCTGGTGGTCCAGTGATAGCATTCCCCAGTCACAGTCATGGGCTCGTGGGCCGTGGGTTCGAATCCTGGTGGGTTGAGGTGTTGATTGTATGTAGAAGTCCGCGTGCATTTTTGGACTAATGAAATATATATATATATATATATATATATATTGTTATGTGCAACGTATCCCATGATTGAACTACCCTTAACAACCAATTATGTCATGAGCTGTACGTCCCTGCCGGACTTACTGTAAGTGACTATGTATTCTCGATATATATTGTATAATTATATATTTTTTCAGACTAGAATTACATTTTTTTTTTGCGTGAATAGTTTATTATAAATCATTCTGTAATACTGTAATAGCATTAACAATAACATGTTAAGTATGATGTTTGGGTCAGTGTGCTCAAAGCAACCAATAAAAGCCGACAGCTTCAGAGCTGGCTCCGTGGGACACAAGCTTGGGTAGTCTTCATACCTCCACCACTGGCCTGCTTTGTCATTTGACTTCCGTCTTCGATCCGGTGATGTACTCATGGTATTCATTGTTGAGGCTGGCTGGCTGTATTTAGTGTTTCATGTCTTTAATGTTTTTTGTATTTTTGTTCTTGAATCGTGTATTGATTTTGACACATAATAAATATTGGGGGTCTGTCTGGGAGTTTCGAGCTCTGGTCCAACAGTTGATATGGCAGTTGATTTTAAATTGTAACCTTGGAGTTTAATGTTAATGAATTTACTAATAACCCAAGTATCGAACATTTGATTGATGTAAGCATGAAGAAAGATGAGTGGATAGCTCTTGCTAAATTCTATAAAGTGGAGTATAGAGCAGATGCAACTAAAGCAGAGATTAAAAATTTAATGTGTTTGATTATTTGGTTAGTGTTGAGTTGTTATCACTTAGTGTTTTATGTTTCTTTGAAGAAGGTACTAGTGAATTGGTAAAACTTGAAATTCTAGAAATAAATGATAGGAAGGCTCAGAGAGCACGTGATTTGGAGCACTTGAATTGGCTGTAAAACAGATGGGAAGTGAGGAAAGGGAAAGGGAATGGTATTTTCTTAGAAATAACCAAATTTTCAGTGCAAACACTTCATATGCCACTACTTTTGTTGCTCCAAAATATGTTAAATTAGTACCTAGTTGTGGTGAGAATGACCCTGAGAATTGCTTCCTGTTTTATGAGAAAATTGCAAAACAGTGGAGTTGGCCAATTTCACAGTGGAGTTTTCTAGCTCAATCAGAATTCTTAGGTAGAGGAAAAACTGTCTTTGTAAACCTTACTGATAATCAAGCTTGTCAATATGATGTGTATGAATGACTCTGTTCTCAAAGCTTCTGATCAAATCCCTGAGATGAAAAGCAAACATACCTAAAGTTTGTTAGAGCTAAGGAAAGGTTATTTACAAGATAGCTCCGAGCTAAGAATGTCACCACTTTTGAAGCGTTAGGACAACTGATACTGCTTGAAGAAGTTCTCAGACAAGTTCCTTTGCATATTAAATTGTATATTCAGGAGAGAGAAGTAACTAACGTAAGCAAAGCAGTCAGCCTCGCCGAGAACTACCATTTAACTCAATGAATACCATTTCAGATCGAAGCAGAGAGGTCCAGATGTTTTTAAAAAGGCTACCCAAGCTCCTCAATCTAATGGGCATACCACCGTAAGGTAACGGTGTCTGGTGCCTCCCAAACCACCTAACTTCTCCGCTGTCCCAGTCTTTCAATGATCCACCTGGTAAGGCAAGTGAACCAGGAAAATCCATTGGATCCAATTAAGTTTTCCACTTACTGCAAAAGGTACGCATCTTGAAAAGAAAAGAAACATTCACCGATAAGGATAAGCTCTGATTCTCAGTTCAAGTTCTAGCAGTAATTCTAGTAATCTTGAACCTTGTGTTCAGACTACTTCTGATAAGTTTAAGCCATTTTTATTTAAAGTTTCAGTTTCAGTAAATTACAATTCTACTAGCTATCCTATTCATGTTTAAGAGACACAGGTGCTTCACACAGCCTCATTGTTATAAGTGCTGTTCCAGCCTTAGAAGACTATTTTACTGGACACAGTGTTCTCCTTCAGGCTGTTAGTGGTTGTACAACTGTTCCTATGGTTAAACTTTACCTCAAAACAGATTTAGTTTCTTCTCATGTTACTGTTGGAGTTCAGGAGTCTTTGCCAGTAGAGGGTGTAACATTTTTTTTTAGGGAATGACATTGCAGGCGACAAAGTAGTACGTGATTCTATTGTCAGTCCTACACCTTCTCTGGATAATACTACAGAGCAGTTAGAGAAACAATATCCTAACTTATTCCATGTATGTGCAGTGACAAGGAGTATGAGTGCTCATGATGCTGCGTCTGACCATGCTGTTTCTAATCCTATTCTGATTCAAATGATGCTAATGAAGATGCTATCTCTGATTTAAATGATGACTCAAATGACTTAGGTCTTAATAATCTTTATTATGGTCAAGAAGTAAATCCTGACAATTCAGAAGAATTAAGTAATATTCCCATAACTGCAGAAGTGTTAAAAGAAGCTCAAATAAGTGATACAAGTTTGTTGCTATACATAGATAAACCTGTAGAACTTGGTGAGATTACTAACCAATAACCATCCTCATTGTCATTATTTCATGTCTGGAATTTTGATGAGAAAATATCGACCATGTCTTATCCCTGCTAATGAGACTTGGAATTAAATTCATCAAACTCTAATACTCAGTAAACTAAGACCAGATATTCTCTCACTTGCACATGATTATATTGGTGGACACTTAGGAGTCAATAAAACTTACCATAAAATCTTACGGCACTTCTATTGGCCAAAGCTCAAGGGTGATGTTGCTCAATACTGTAAAAGTTGCCATGAGTGCCAGGTCACAGGAAAACCAAATCAGATCATTAAACCAGCTCCCCTAATACCAATTCCTGTGTCTCAAGAACCATTCCACAAGATGATAATTGACACCGTGAGACTTTTACCAAAAACCCGTAGTGGAAATCAGTACTTGTTGACCATCATGTGTACAACCACTCGCTACCCTGAAGTGATTCCATTAAGACGCATCTCGTCCAAGTTAGTCATCATTGACTAAATTCTTTGCTCAGTACGGGATCCCTAGTCAAGTTCAGTCAGATCAGGGTTCACCTTTAACTTCTAATGTGTTCAAACAAGTGATGGGAGAGTTGGGAGTGCACTAGTACCTGGCCACCGCTTGTCATCCAGAAATCCAAGAAGCTTTAGAAAGGTTCCATCAAACTCTCAAAAACATGTTAACGAAGTACTGTAATGAAAACAGTGTTGACTGGGATGAAGGTGTTCACTTTGTGTTAAATGCTATTAGGAGCAGCAAGCAAGAATCCCTTGTGTTTTCTCCATATGAGTTAGTGTTCGACCATGAAGTTAGAGGATCTTTGAAGGTATTGAAATATTCATGGTTTGATGATAAACCTCAGAAGTCCTTGTTAACCTATGTTACTCAGTTTACAGACAGAATTAGAAAGCATTAGAATTGGCTAGGTCTAACTGATACAAATTTGACAGAAATTCAGCGTTTACAGAGTTCAAGCCAGGTGATAGAGTTTTAGCATTTCTTCCTGTTTATAAAAGTCCATTACAGTCTAAATTTTATTGCCCTTATGTTGTTAAAAGTAAAGTTAATGATTTTAATTACACCAAAAAAACACCTGAATGTAGAACTCAGAGAGACTCGTTCACATTAATCTGCTTAAGAGGTATTACCCTAGAGATGAAAGTTCAGTGGTCAGTGTGGTATTGAGTTCACCTGACTACAGTGAACCACATGCAGAGTTTCAAGAGATTCGAATACATAATGAAATGAAGTTGCAAAATTACAGCAGCTATCATCGGATCAAGCAAAAGATGTGAGGTGCCTTCACTTGACTTAACTTGACTTGACGTCTGTAGATAAGGTAGAAAGCTATTGCTTGTACTGCTGGGTGGGAGGGCCGGGATTAGGAGTGGAAGTTCTTTGGTGGCAATTTGGGGGAGAGGGGATTGGTATAGGATCAAGGAAAAGAGGGAGGAAATTTGAAGGAAAGTAAGAGATTGACAGTATCCGGGTTCAACCAGATATGCTGAGGATATTATAATTATATTTGAACTTACATCTTGCCTGATTAGGTTCTCGCTCTCAAGCCTTTTTCATTTAGTTAAAAGTATGTTTATTTTTGAGGTAGCCATTGTTTCAAGGAAGGGGTGACGACCTTTGGCCAGGTTCTTGTGGAGCTGACTAAGCAACGTATCTTTTGTTTTAATAAGAGTGGAAGGAAGGGGCAAGAAGACAAGGGTTGGAGAAGCCAAAGATAGTGTCCCTGGTCACTCAACTCTTTTTAATGAAACATATTTCTGTTGCAGTAGCCATTGTTTCAAAGAAGGGGTGACGACCTCTGGCCAGGTTCTTGTGGACCTGACTAAGCAACGTATCTTTTGTTTCAATAAGAGTAGAAGGAAGGGGCAAGAACATAAGGGTTGGAGAGGCCAAGGTTAGTGTCCTTTGATCACTCTCATCTTTTAATGAAGCATTTTGTTTATAGTAGGGAAATTTAATTTGTAAGAAGAGGTGTAGGGTCCAACTTGCTACTATTGTTCACAAGGAGGTGGTCCTATCTTTTTGGTTTAATTGAAATATTGAAGCTTGACTTGAAGGTACAGTATTTAATGGCTATACAGTTCTTTTGTTTTGTATTGAATTTGATAATTTTTAGATGTATTTTGGTATTGGTGGTGGATTGTTGACTCTTATTCTGTTCTTCTCTTGCTCTTCTTACTGGTTCGTTGTCGAGCCAGTTTGCTACAGTTTCTGAGTCTAACTCTCGTACTTTTTTCCCATGTTCTTTTGGCTTGGATGTAGATGTCTACGTTTACTGCGTTGATGTTGGCTCTTCTATGGAGTTCTTCGTTTGTTACTCTTTCTTCGTAACTGATGTTATATATGAATCTTAGGCTTTTATTTTGTACCGTTTGAAGTTTCTTGATTCTCGTTGCACTAAATGAGTTGGTTGGTACAGGCGGGTAGCACATTACTGATTTTATTAGTGCCGTGTATAATTTCCTTTTGTTTGGTATGTTCAGTTTTTTAAATCTTCTTATTTCTGAGAGTTTGCTACGTAGTTTGTGGACTTTTTCATTGATGAAGCTCTGGTAACCATTTGTTGAGAGTTTCAGTCCCAGGATGCTGCCTTCGTTGGTGTATGGGTAAATTTCTCCATCTACTATTACTGGTTCGATCTTTTTCTTGGCAATTGGTATGATTCTAAATTTGTTGATGTTTGTCCGTATTTTCCAGTTCTTTTCGTAATCAATTATGTTTTTTATTGCTAAGGCCGAATGGCGTGCCATCATTGCTTCTAATTTTCTGGGATATGATATGATTTGTGTGATGTCATCGGCAAAGATAATGTGTTCGCTATGTTGCATTGGTTCAGGTAACTTGCTCGTATATATGGAGAATAGTGTAGGGGATGGGACGCCTCCTTGGGGCACTCCGCTTTCTAGGTCCTGTTCTGAAGGTAGTCACACAGGATTCTTTCTATTTCTGCAGGTAGGTCTAGTTTTAATATTATATATGCTAGTCCGTTGTGCCACACTTTATCAAATGCCGTTGCCACATCTCTTAAGACTATGTTTACTTGGTTTCCTTGCTGTTTTTCTTTGGCTATGATTTCTGTTATTATTGCTATTGCCGTTTGGGTTCCTCTACCTCTTCTAAAGCCGTGTTGTCTTGGGTTGAGTTTGTTGTGGTTAACCAGGAACTTATCCAGTCTGTTATTTAGTATACGTTCCAAGAGTTTCCCGGTTATTTCCAGTAAGGACATAGACCTGTAGTTTATTATCTGATTTTGATCCTTGCCTTCTTTGGGAATGAAGATCATTTTTGCCCGCTTGAGGTCATCGGGAAAGTAACCAGCGGATAAGGTTGAGTTATAAATATTTATCAGAGCTTCCATTGGTCTACTGGACAGGTTTAATAACATGTTTCGGGTTATGCAGCTCATTCCAGGGGATTTTTCTTTAAATTTGCGTAGGCAGTGTAATAGTTCGTCGTGATTTATGAATTTATTGGGTCTTAGTCTTTCTGGGTTTCCTGTGTGGTAGGGAGTCAGTCTATTGCTTTGTTCTCTTAGCCAGTCATTAATTAACTCTTCGTGTTCTTCGTCAAAATTTTCGTTTTCTTCTTCTGATATTCTGAAGATCTTCTTCCATTCTCTTCTGAAGGCCTCTTCTTTTTCATGGTCTGTATAGAGTTTTTGTCCGTTTTGGTCTTTAATGTAGTTTATTGTCTGTTATTTCATGTCAAGTAGTTTGTTGATGTTTTGCCAGAAGTTTTTCAGTCCTTTGTGGTGTCTTTGTTTTTTATTAGATTGTTCCATTTTTCGTTATTAATTTGCCTGTACTCTTCTTGGATTTCTCTTATATTACGGAGTAGATCTCTAGTCGGCCGAGTTTGTTCTATAAATGTCCTAATGTTATCATATTGTACTTGTAGTCTCTTTAATTCTTCGTTGGGTTTGTTACTCGGGAGGGTTCTGTATGACGTTATTGGGGTTGTCTGGTTGATTGCTTGTTTTATTGTGTTATGTAGCTTGTCTACTTCTTCGTCAATTTCCTCAAGAGTTGCATCTTTTAGATTTATTTGTGGGTAGTTTTCCAATAACTCCTTATATTTCATCCAGTCTGTTTTGCTCATCTGGTGCCTTGGTGGTATTTTTGTTTGAATTGGACTCGTGAAAATTGTGAATATTATCGGAATGTGGCCGCTTGGGGTGATGGGGCATTGCTCTATATGGTAGTTAAGAAATGCCTTGTTGTTGCAGAGGATTTTGTCGGGTGTTGAAACACCGTTTGGTCCAGGTGGTGAAGTGAGGGCCCAGGTGAAGTAGTCTGCCAGTGTTGATTATACGTTCCAATGCTATGCCTTTCTGGTTACTGTTGCCGTTGCTAAAAATGCTGTGTCTTGCACTGAAATATCCCAGGATGTACATTGGGATATTATAATTTGTTAGTTTCAGTAGGTCTTCAATAGGGAGGGATGGTCTTCTTGGGGGTAGGTATGTTGTTGCGATTATTATTTCGCCATGTGTTGTCTGTACTTTAATGGCAAGGAAATCGCTGTTAAAGTTGTCTATTAGTATGTGTTTGATAACTTTTTTCACCGCTACGGCAACTCCGTCATGTTTTTCTCCACTTTTGTTCGATTGGTGGGTGTCGTAGTTAAATATTCTGAGTTTGTTGTTCTCGGGTTCGCCGTGTGCACTTATCAGTATTATATCTGGGTTGTTTTCATTATATATGTTACAAAGCTATGTCATGCATGTATGCCAATCACGGACATTGTGTTGTAGGATTTTAAGTGTTTTCAATTGGAGATGGTCCATTATTTCTTTTTCTTGGAAGGTTGAAGTTGAGGGGGTGGTCTCATTTCGTTGAGTCCAGGCGATTTCCCTTTGAGTTCAGCTGCCGTGATTACAATAAAATCTTTTGTGCCGAATTATATTTGGTCTTTTTAATCATGTTCCATACCGTTTCTTTGTCATACAATTCGTCTGTGTATTGCTAAACTATTTCGTTAGCCGTTACTAAGTCTTCAATTAATTTTCCAGTTGGATTTCTGTGTGGTCGGTATGGTATTCTTGAGGTTTGATAAAACCTTAGTCCTATATCAGCTGCTTCTTCAGGCACTAGGGGGCAGTTGTTGTTGGGAAGTCGATTTCCATTGTTCTTGGCCGCTGATTTCCTTTTCGCTTCTGTTCCTTATGTCAGTCTTGGGTCTCTCACCCTCTCATTCAAATCTCCAAGTTGTTCCGCTTTTTCCGGTATGTTATCCTGGTCTGTTGATGATGTTGTGTCCTTGGGCGTGGATAATCGTTGTCGGTAGTGTTTTGTAAGCTCTGGGGTGCTGGTGGCGTGTAACAAGTTTGCTGAGTTTGGGTTTTCAGGAAAGTTCATTTGTGGCATGTTGTTTATTTCACGCATCCTATTGAGTTCGTCGGCATATGATCCTGGGGCTATGATATTATGAAGGTGAGCATGTAGCATGCTCACCATTACTTTGTAATGATCAGTGTCACTTAGTTTGATTATGGTGTCAGTGGTTGGCTTTGTTGCCTCTTTCGCGGCCCTCTTTGCTATTTCAGCATATGTGCTTTGGTCTCTCATCCTTTCTCGTTGGTTCTTCCTGCTCTTGCTTGTATTTGATGAGGGTCTTTTTGATGGGGCAGGACATGGTCATGGTTGGGTGGGTGTGGTGCACGTCCCCGTTCCTTTTGCAGTTTATGCAGCCTTTGGTGGTGTTGTTGCACTGTGTGTAAACATGTCCTTCCTCTGCACAGTTGGAGCAGAATTTATTTTCCTTTTCAGGGCAGTCTCTTGTGGTATGCTCTTCATATTTATAGCATGTGAGACATGTCAGGAGACTGGTGTATTTTTCCCTTTTTATTTGATGAGGGGATATCGACATGTTGCACGCCAAAAACCCGCACTTGTCTGCCATAGCCGTTTCTTCGAAACAAATCTTCATTACGTGCGTGTAGTCTTCTATCTTAATTGTTTCTTCTACTTTAAGTCCTTCGTTGTTATTTTCAATGTCTGCCTTCAGAGAGTCTGCCGTTCGTCCTCCAACTTGAGAATCTAGTTTCCTTACGTAAACAGATCTCCTGGCTCTTAGCTCGGGAGGCATGACCACAATTAATCCATTCTTGTCAAGGATTTGATTCGCCTTAGTGGTTATTAGTTTGTCTGCATCATTTTCATTTCGGCAAATGACTTTGAACCCTTCGTTCAGGTTGAATACCCTATTGAAGGTGCACACCCAGTTCCACATATGCTAGGGTAATTAGCCTAGATTTATCAATAGGTTTGTTCTTATCTTTTATTTTTTTCTTATGTTTACTGCCATTGAGCATGTAGAAGGTTATTGGAGGCCCTTTTTGTATTTTACAAGAGACAACCCCCGCACAGTGGAGTGACTGCACGATCACAGTAGTCACTATGGGATCGGCCTGTTTTTTTCGACCTCCAATGAACACACACAATCCCACTCAGCTGTGAGGTGTGCGCCACTGGAGGGGCTCTAGC
Source organism: Homarus americanus (assembly GCF_018991925.1). Classification (NCBI taxonomy): domain Eukaryota; kingdom Metazoa; phylum Arthropoda; class Malacostraca; order Decapoda; family Nephropidae; genus Homarus; species Homarus americanus. The sequence goes on from NW_024738300.1 coordinate 3,215,544, forward strand.
ACGAATACTCAAATAAAGCAGGTGCCTCGGCCAGGGTAAGCAGGGAAAGATTTTAGTAAGAGAGAAAGACCCCAAAACCACGTCAGTCCTGCCAATCAATAGCTGCCCTCCAGCGGGAGTGTAGGTCACTCACTTTATCCGTGGGGAGGGCTAACTAGGGATGACAATCCTGAACGCTCGTGAGGTAGTTCGGTGGCAGTCGTGGTCGTTTTCCAAAGGCGGAGGCCCACAAGGGGCGTTGCCCCAAACAGGGTTTCTGGGAAGTCCAGTGGTAGACAGAGAGGTCGAGTTGTGGTCCGGTCTTCAACAGTAGAAAGAAGGCTCTCTCTGGTGGAGAGGCAAAGGCTGGCCAGCTTTGGCAGTGAAAGGTTCTTGAGAGAGGTCCGTTCAGGGCGAAGGCTGGCAGCGTTGAGACAAGCCTCCATAGTAGGGTGCCTTCTCCAGGACTTCCCACAGCTATTTGGGGACATTCCACAGCGGTGCCAACTGGTGCAGCATGATGTTGAACTGGTGGAGGGTGCCAAACCAATAACAAGAATCCAGGTAAGAGAGAACTTCTTGAGCAAGAAGTGAAGTTCCTTCTCGCCTACAACTTCATTGAAAGTAGTAGCAGTGAGTGGGCCTCCCCTTACCTAATTGTGCCGAAACCTGACGGGAGTTTAAGAATGGGCACGGACTACAGCAGAGTGAACAGCATCACAAGAACAGATTCATACCCATTACCAAGAATTGACGACCTAATAGATAATCTGGGAAAAGCACAGTTAATGACGAAAATCGACCTTCTAAAAGGCTATTATCAGGTGGCGTTAACTGGGCGAGCAAAGAGCGTCTCGGCCTTCGTCATTCCTGGCGGCATTTACCAATACAATGCCATGTCCTTTGAACTAAAAAACGCTCCAAGTACCTTCCAGCGACTCATCCACCAGGTTACATGTGGTCTAGACGGAGTGCAGTCTTACCTTGATGACCTCATTGTATACAGCAGCACCAGGGAAGAACACTTGTCACGATTACACCTTCTCTTCGCCAGTCTTGCTGATGCTTGTCTCACGATCAATCTACTCAAGAGTGAATTCGGCCATGCTAAACTAGTTTACCTAGGGCACATCGTCGGGTTTGGTGAGGTCAGTCCAGTTGCAGCTAAGGTAGAAGCCATCAACAACCTACCGATTCCTGAGATCCGAAAGGAGGTCGTGAGGTTTCTAGGTATGGCTGGATACTACAGACGGCACTGCCCAAACTTCTTTCAAGTTGCGACTCCACTAACTGACCTTGTGAGCCCAAAGAAAAAAAAATCAGGTGGACACCTGCTTTTCAAGAAGCCTTCAACAAGATACGCACTCTGCTCACCAATGCACCAGTTCTCCAAACACCAGACTTCAGCCAACCATTCATCCTTCAAGTAGATGCCAGTGACTTAGGGGCTGGAACTGTATTACTCCAAGAGGGACCAGACAAGATTCTATATCCGGTATGTTATGCTTCACCTAAGTTCAAGAAACATCAGAAGAGCGATGCTACAATAGAAAAAGAATGTACTGCATTGCTGTGTGAACTAGATAAGTTTAATGTGTACCTCAGTAGTTCAGTTGATCTTATTAGTGTTTATATTGACCATAGCCCCTAAAGTTTATAAATGAAATGCAGAATAACACTCAAAGATTAATGAGGTGGTCTCTTGCCTCACAGCTTTATAATTTAGTCATAAAATATTTAGAGGGAAAATATAATGTAACTGTAGATTTTTTGCCAAGAGTGTGAATGAGTTCTTTCCTTAGATTTATTTAGTATCCCAATAAAACTTTTAAGGGGGGAGATGTTACGTGCAACGTAGGATAGAACTACCCTTAATAACCAATTACTTAGCTAGCTGTACGTGCCTGCCGGACGTACTGTAACTGAGTATGTATTCATGATATATATTGTATGATTATATATTTTTTCAGACTAGAGTTACACTGTTTGTGTGTGTGTGAATAGTTTATAATAATAAATTCTGTAACACTGTAATAGCATTAACAATAACATGTTAAGTACGATTTTTGGATCAGTCTGCTCAAAGCAACCAATAAAAGCCAAGGCTGGCTGGCTGTATTTAGTGTTTTATGTATTTTTGTTCTAAAATCGTGTATTGATCTAGTTGTCAATGATATTGGCAACCTTAAAGTAACCTAGTATGTTCATTTGATTAACTTTATTTCATTGTTTATTAGTGGTAAATGTTTGTGAATATAGTTATACATTTTATTTAAGTTTCTCTTCTCCAATCATCAAATATTCAGTTATTAATTGGGGCTGCATTCAATTCATACATTATACCATAGTTGGAGTTGTTCTCGATACAAATATAAGAACCATATAATGTAAAAATCTTTGAAGACAATCACTTTTTGTTTGTTACGGGCCTTACCCCTTTGACACGTAAAAATATATATAATCTTGATAATACCCCACGGGAAAAGGGAAACATTGGAGCACCTATGCTTTCGTCCTTATTCAAGACATCCTCAGAGGTAACTGAAGATACCTTGGCTAAAGACGAAAGCAATGGTGCTCCAGTACTTCCATTTTCCTGTGTGGTTTTATCAAGATTTATCTTGTACACGTTTTCATTGTGAATCTACATGAAATATAGTATTTCAGTACAAAATATGGAAAGAAAATGAAAGAGATCTGCGACCCCTAGACTTTATGCAATAACTTTCCTGCAAGTTATGAAAATATTTAAAGTGAGATTTGGAAATACACAAGAAAATACAGAAAATTTAAGAACTGGTGATACTATTCTATGTATATTCACGGAAATAAAACATTATTTGTAACATAAACAAGACAAATGCCAAATATTGTAAAATAATTAATAACAAAAAATTAATTTAATCTACTATGACTTCTCATAAATCATATGCGAAGTAGCAGAAACAGCCTACTTTCGAAAATTAACCTTCCTTGCTTGCTTGCTTTCTTTCCAGCAAACTCTTCTATCAGTTCATGATAGCACAAACTTGCTGTCAGTTCCTTTTCAATGGCGAGCATAGCCAGTCCACTCAACCTCTCTTGATACCATTGGGACTGTCAGAAAAATCCTATATGATATTTCTGCATTGAGGGAAGGAACCATTGAGAGATTTTAGAAAATTAAAGTTTTGACGTGCATTTCTTTTTTGTTTATTTAGGAATGATTTCTAGAAGTGCTCGGTTTCGTCAATATAGTGAGAATTTCCAACACTCAATGACTTGTCCAAACTGCACAGCTGCTATCTATGGTATTCATTAAACACAACCTTCTTTTCATATCCATCCGTTTGGCTAAGTTGAACAAGTGTTTATTTGATAACTCATGAGAATTTAGTATTTCACCAAAATGCTTCCAATCATCACAGCTTTCTTTTATTAGTATATGTGTTGCATTTGAACTATATAATCACTAACCAGCTCCAGCTCGCCACCCCCTCGGGACGGTTCTGCCTACCCGCCTCGGTAGTAATGAGGGAGTGACCTACCCGCCTAAATAGTAATGTGGGAGTAACCTACCCGCCTAAATAGTAATGTGAGAGTGACCTACCCGACTCAGTAGTACTGTAAAAGTGATCAACCCGCCTCAGTAGTAATGTGAATGTGACCTACCCGCCGAGCCTCGTCGACGACCCGGGAGAGCTGCGCCTGGGTCACGTTAGCGTCCTGGCCGTCCACTGCCACCTCGAACACACCTACACCCTTCGGTGCCTCCAGCTGATCAACACCCTGAGTACGGAGAATGAAAACTTGTGTGAATAAAGTTATTATTTAAGAAGTTGAGAGGATGGTTATCATTAGTATATTTTATTTCTCACCTTACGAACAGTTGTGACTGAGGTGCTCCCATCCGTAACAAGAAAGACGGAGCAGGAAGAGGGCGTCACCGACTTTAGAATTATGTTTATCACCTCGTGTGCCACAGTCAGTGCTTCAGGACTGGCTGAGAAAAAAATTACTTTGATTGTAACCATATGCAAAAATCTAAAATCCAGTAATTAGGTTATTTATATTTGTATGTTATCTAAATACATAAACAAAATAATTGACTGGTTGCATTACATATTGTTTCAAAGTATGATGTTCTAAGCCAAAACATATCAGTGTATGAGGGCATCAGTTGTATTTACCATACTATATGGATTAGAGTGCTTTAACCAGTATGGTGTTTTAGAAAATGAAAAACACCGAGTTTTTTTCTATCTTGCGGTGTGTTGGCGTTAGTGGGGGCGGATAAGCACATAAAATAGGCATTGTTGTTCACTTTTGTATAGAATTATGAGACTTTGGCCACATATTCTACTTTGGTTAATAATGATTTTTCTGATATAGTGCCAACTGAACAGCGTCCCCTGGTTGCTCGCAGCGCCCCTAGCGGCTGACCGCAGTAGCGCCTCCCGAACAGACTGTTCTTCCAACTGCAACAGCTTCCTTATTTCTGATCCAAATTTACTGAAATTTGGATATGCTATGTATTGTTCCCTTACAAGAACATCTTATGCTAAATAGTTTTTCAGACCAAGGTGTGTTTGTTTGTTTGTTTTATTAATATTTTCATGTCTTTTTTCTTTACAAATAATTCAATAATCAACACTCATATGTTCCCAGAAAACAGAATTTTAAAGTTTCCTTTAAGAATGTTTAAAGCTGAACACATTATATCATATGCATAGATTTTTAACTGCGCTGTTCATCACATGCACAGAGAGCAGTACACTGAAGCGCTGTTTTTGCACACTTGCATCGTCCTAAATATGTCCTTTTGCAACCACAGTGTACCAGCTCTCGGCAAATCTTTGCAGCTTCAGGTAATTTTGTCCAAACAGAGTGATCGGCTCCTCCTTCAAGTGTCCAACCCCAATAGATGGAGTCAGGAAAGGATGATCATAGGACTAGGACATTGTCACCAGACATGGTCACCTTGGTATACAGCTTGCTTTATATGTTGTATTAGCGCAGCTTGGGTTGGTGGAATCCCTTTAAGCCTCGGCCTTTATTTGTGTAGAGATATTTCAGGGCATCGTTCACCTGTAATGTAGTAACAAGGTCATAAAAATCGCAGTTTCAACAGAGAATGTATCAATGTTTTTTTGCTAGCATTTACATCTATAGTCTGCTATATGAATATGCCTTTAAGTTTAGCCGTGTCCCAAACAAAGATAAGTTTTACTAAGTTAGTATGAAGTTAATAAGTGGTCAAAAAGTACGAAGGTATGCCACTAAGACATTCATGGTTACCTTTTTTATTTCACTGTTACGGCCGTACAGTAGAACAATAAATCTTTCCAATACAGCTAGTTGTTCATCAATAATAGCACCAGGGGATGCAGTAAGTAGTAGAAACATATGTGTAGCCTGTTCACAAGATCTCCATATATCCCAAGCTGTCTTTTTCCCACGACCACAGAAGGAGACAGCATCGCATCCTTTTGTGGCATGGAACATAGGAAGTGCCCCTGCTTTTTCTTGCCCCATGGCAGATGCATATAGGTGAATTGGCAGGTATCTGAAGTTATTGCCTGACCCAAAAGTTATCCATAGTTCCTCCACAGCCTGTCTATGGTAATTAGCACAACATTGGTGTCCACAGTTCTTACCAGAATTCTATTATGGCCCTTGCTAGCAGCATCTATGTAGTGAAGAATGATGCGTGTATCGGCTTCTTTATGAGAACACAGTGTAAACCGAGATAAGTCCACACAATCATGCACACACAGAACATCCTCCCCATCTGTTACAATGATTACTTCCCGTCCCTATTCAGCTGGATGATATATATTGTTGTAATGAGAAATTAAATAATTTTGTTTTATTTTTATCCACTCGCAAGAACTCAGGCCAATTTCGTGGAAAAGGACTTGGAGACATCAGTCTGCATCTGGTTCCTCTGCCTCGTCTCTCTCTCTAGTTGATGATTTCAGACCACACTGCAGATAAACATCCAAAACCACATCCAGTCATTTCACTTTTCCAAGCCATCATGTAATACTGTATAAGGCTAAAAAACTGCTTTGCTATACTCTTTGAAGGTCTTCGTTTACTTGGTTTGATCATCTGCGCAAAAGCAGCACCATCAATAACCATTGCTGAAACATCAGGCCCACCTGTTTTTTCAGTGTGTTTGGACCAAAAATATGGGATTTGTTGCAGTTCGAAGAACTGCCTGTTCGGGATGCACTACCGCGGTCAGCCACTAGGGGCGCTGCAGGCAATCAGGGGACACTGCTCAGTTGGCACTTTATCAGAAAATCTTAACTCACCCAAGTAGAATATGTGGCCAAAGTCTCATAATTCTATGCAAACGTGAACAATCCTTGTGCTTATCCGCCCCACTAAGTATGGTGTTCTAAGGTATGGTGCTTCATTTTAATTCAGGCCATTTAGACTTATTTTATAAACAGCCAGTGTCGTTAAGCATGATAATTTAGAGTAAACTCCGTGAAGATATGGCTGAAAATATCACTCACTACGAAGCAGAGTCAGTCGACTGGCGGTCAAGGAGACAAATGCCACCTGAAGTAAAAAATGTAATGTCTTCGACGTCATCATTCTTCCTCTCCTCCACCTGGTAATAATTTGAGAATTATGAATTATGCAACTTATTAATTATTTAAACACTTCTTAATAAGTGAATTAAGGATGGATATGAGCTGTAAAACGGTGATGGTGATGATGACCCAAGCCCAAACGAGGGCGTTTGCTCGACAGTAGTGCTGTTCGTTAAGAATTGCTTGATTTAAGTAACACTGATAGGTATCGGGTAACGAAGACAATGATGGGGAGGAAACAGACCCAGATGAAGTCGAGTTTGTTGGCGCGGCCAGCGGTGAGGACATTGATACTGACAATTGTGCTCACTCCCCACCCCCCTCCTCAACCCGCCAGCTACCGTGAGCCACGGTACAAGGATGTGATGACTTGGTGCGTGGAGTGTGGAGTTGCCTTATTCATTCAATGCTACAAAGACTTCCACGCTGTCAAAAACACAAGAACATAAGAATGGAGGAAGCTGCAGCTGGCCTATTGGCCCATACTGGGCAGTCCTGTTTATACCCAACCCCTATTGATCATATATCCATCCAACCTATGTTTGAAGCTATCCAGCGTGTTCGAGTTAATGATGATGTTTGGTCACTTGTTCCATTCGTACCAATTTAAAACCATTTCTGCTAGTTCGCTCATGGTTGGATAGTTTGAGTACCATTGTTATATCACCTTTGTTTTGCCCTGACTTCCATTTATACACCTCTATCATTTCGCCCATCACCCTACGTCTCTCGAGGGAGTGCAAATTAAGATGATGCTTTGACCTGTCTCAGTACTTAAGGTTCTTAATGCCTGGCATTAGTCTTATCGTTCTCTTCAGAATTCTGTAAAGGAATCTATATCCATTTTGTAATACGGTGACCAGAACTGAATTGTATAAGCCAAGTGAGGTCTCACAAGCACGATTTATAGTTTTAGGATAACCTCGCTAGTTTTGAAAGTAACAGTTCTGTGTTAGCCTTGTTTCGAGCAAATACACAGTGTTGATTTGGTTTAGGATTCCTACTTATCATTACTCCTAAATCTTTCTCACAGTGCGATTTTTCGATAACAACGTTGTTCATCTGATATCTGGTCTCTCTATTTACATCTCCTAGACTAAGTACTTTACATTTGTCCCCATTAAATTTCATCTATTATTTTTCATTCCGCTCGAAAAATTTGTTTAGAGCTTCCTGTAGTTTTGCAGAGTCCTCGTCAGATTTAATTATGTGCCCTATTTTAGAGTAATCAGCAAGTTTACTTAGGTTGTTGTCTATTCCTATATCTGTGCCGTTTATGTACATAATAAATAGTAATGGTCCAAGTACTGAGCCTTGGGGTACTCCACAAGTGACGTTACCCCAATCGGATTTAGAGCCATTAATGCTCAATCGTTGTTTCCTGTCCTGTAACCACGCCCTAATCCATTTTAGAATATCTCCTCCAATTCCAAGAGCCTTCACTTTTCGTATTAGGCTTTTCTGGTGTCAAGGTATACAACATCATAGTCGTGCTCGTCGTCTACTGATTCACAAACAGCTGAAAAGAATGTTAATAGATTAGTCAGACATGAACGCCCATTTATGAAGCCATGTTGGGAATTATTGATCAACTTGTGCTTCTCCAGGTGATTTCGAATCGAGTTTGAAATTATTACTTCCAGCAGTTTGCCTACAATAGATGTTAAACTCATTGGACAGTAGTTAGAGGGTAGTAATCCTTCTCCCTAAGGGCATACTTAGGTCTCCCTACGTCAATGCAGGAGGCAACGAATAGTTCCCTTATAAGTTCAAGGCAACTATTGATCGTAATAGGATGGAGGGAAGTATCCCTATCATATGGCAATGAATGGTTGTCAATGGCAATTGGTATCAACTGCTGTCTTGACAGATATGCAGATATCAGTCCTATTCATTGACAACTGGGGAAATTCTACCCTGGCTGGATTTTCGTGAGGGAAGTTCAAAAGATGCCAAAGTGTTTAAACTGCTAAGGGAACATGAGAGAACGGGGTTACATAACGAAAGGTTACATAGAAATCGTGTTTGGAATAACTGTCACATTACTGACAAATGTGGGGTTGTAGTTCACTTTTTGCAATCCTAATTCGAATCTGTTTCGCTACAAACGCAGCAACAGAGTCGGTTTCACGAGGTCGATGTGGTGTAGATGATGAGAAACAGACAGGCGGTCGCCCTGTGCAGACCGACTAGACCGTCGCAGGGGTGTCAAACTTACTTGCCAAGGTGGGCCAGATGTAATATGAGTACACAGTATGCGGGCCAAGTAACATAATTATGAGCACTTCGCCATCACCTCTTAGGTGAGTAGTACGACAAAATAAGAAAGGTGGATTTAGTCTGCGCTCGTGCGAAACCCTTAAAAACAAACAAATCAAGTGTTTACTTACCTTGATCAATCTTATTGTTTGCTACTGCTGCTTCTTGATAATTGGCACCTCTTGGTATGGACCAATGCATCAAAGTTTGGCACTAACGACTGAGCTGTAGCAACCTTCAATATTGAATTAAGGTGCGCATCAGTAAGCTGAGACCGAAGCCGAGACTTGTTCAAGTTCATCACAGAAAAGAGTTGTTCACAGACATATGTACTTCCGAACATTGACATAATCTTTGAGGCAAAACATTTAATCCCGGGATAATTTGGTCCAAAATATTGATAAAATGTGCAACATCAACACTCGAAATCTTGTTCCTCAACACAAAATCACACTGGAGTTCATTGGTGATGTTGATTGAGTATATTGTTCTAGGAAACAGCGGACTATTTTATTCAGCTGAGGGATACACTCACTGTTTAGTTTTATCTCCTCAAGGTAAGGCTGGAGCAGCAAATGAGCCGGGGGCCGCATGTAACAGTGTGTCGGGCCGCATGTTTGACACCCCTTGACTAGAGTACCTGGACTCGAGGCATGGACACAGCCGGATTATCCACTGTTCATGGGAGCCTCATCGTCACCACTTCACGGAGCCGGAGCATAGAGAGATAACACCGTGTGGAAGAACCTTCGATGGGGTGTAGATACTGCTATACTTGTGTATTGCTCTCAGCCGGAAAGAGGAAGGAATAGCTAAGGCTAGCTATCCTAGAACAGTGCTTGTCTTGAAGAGCCTGGTGGAATGGCCTGACAACTACCAGAGAGGGCTATCGAGTCGAGAGGCGTCAATTGAAGAACAAGACGACTACCCAAAATGACGTGGCCGTGCTAAGGAGTGACTTACCACTTAATCTCAAGATTTTATTTTTCCGTTTTGTTCCTGTTAAATAGTGTACAAAACTTATATGTATTGTCATAGTATTAAGTATATGCTTGGAGCCTGGTCAACTATGGCTATATAAACCTTTCCACCTGAACCATCTTGCTGCCGCCAGCAATTCACTTTTAACTACACACGACAATGATGAAAAAGTTAAATTAATCAAAGTTAAATCCAAAACTTGACAAAGAGAGAACTCAGATTACGACTTATTGAATTGGCTACTACGTAAATAGTAGAAGTGTGAGAAAAAATGGGTGAAACCAGATCTTTGGTATGGACTGAAAAAATCGATATAATAGCATTCACGGAAAGATGGATTAACTACGACTCACTTTAATTACCTGTCGAATACCAAGTTAAAGCATATACTACAATTAGTTCTTCAAACAGAAAAAACCTCATTAGTAATGTCGATGTAGGACGCGAACTGGCTAACAGCAATCACAAAGAAGTGATATTAAAAATAGGGCTTAATGTCAGTCACAAAGAAAATTTCAATAAAGTCACAGATTTTCAGAAGGGCAAACATAGAAGGATTAAAAAAATATAGCTGAGAAAAGGGGTGAATTACCTGACTCACGAGTGTGTGTAAATAACGTGACCTCACACAATGTGCCTGCAGAGGGTGACCCCACATTACTAGGTGAGCAGACTATGATAATTACACAAAGCCTGGCAACGGAGGGTGACCTGACCACAAGATATGAGGTTGAGGAGTGCTATAACAATTTAAAGAAGGAGTTACTTAAGACACAAAGGCAGAATACACCTCATAGATTAGGCCCATATTCAGAACTAAAAAAAATGGGTTTACCAAGGCGAATTTTGAGTATAAATTATTCAAAATGCCAATTCAAAATGGCCGCTACCACAAATAATGTAACAGCAATATATCTGCTTCTCGGGCACCTAGAAAGTTGATATTTGTGGCCATACCTAAGTTTTCATGGGTGTAGAATACAATTATGTCATCTTCATTCATGTAAGTGATAATTCTGAACTTCTTTAGGGAATTTCAAACTGGTCACTTTTTCAATATAGTACATATTTTCGCAAATGGTTGCTTGTGATACGTGTAGTAAGTCCATTTTAGTGGCCAAGTTATGTTTTGAGGGGTGAAAAAGACAACTAACAATTCTGTACATATGTCAATTACATACAGCATACAGGGTGTTTATGCCCAAAGGAGTGTGCGATAATTATCGCACACTCCTTTGTAAACTTGTAAATAATTATAATTATTTACAAATTTACAAATATTAGGCAGAATACAACTTACAGTATGTTAGAGTATACATTAAGCATATTTTTTTGATTTTCTCGAGCTGCATGAAATACCCACAAAATCAATCAGTTTTTATTGATGCAGATATTCTCAGGCTCATACAATACATTTTCATGCTCCAGTGCATACCAAGGTATTCTTACGACATTTGCATCGTAGTGTTCCACAGCCACTTTTGGACTGAAATGAAATCATCTCCATACACGCCTTTGGCACAGGATCTATGGTCATCAAAACAAGCAACAGATCTCTGTCAGTCAGTATCCATCCCATAGTGTCTGGTAATGGAATATTAGGTGTTGCTCTGCTTGCCTGCTTCCAAATCAGCGATTGATAATGAACGCTCCTCATTTGGTGTCATAAGGCATTACTTGTTGGAGGTAGAGTTTCAGCACTGTTCTGTACAGTTTTCCAAACAAGATCAGTCTTGGCTCAACTACTGATTCCACATCGCTTTTTACTTTGTATAATTTACGAATAAACTTTTCTGCTTCATCACCTTGTGTTCTGGAAGTTGACCTTCTCCCGGACAACGGAGTAGTGTATAATAATCCTTGAATACTGACCATGCAGACCTTTTGGAATGGTCACTTGTGTAAGAAGTAGTGTCACATCCTGTAACTGGGTGAAATAGCAGGAGTGATGGCAAGCATTCAGGTGGTAAATTGGCAACAACAGCCCTTACAGGGTTAAACCATCGGTTTTTTCTTGCAGTTCCAGCCATTATAATTTTTTTTGTTTTGCTTATTTGAAAGAATTGTGCAGCTAAGAGGAACAAAACATCTGTATCTCTTGCAGATAGTCCGGAAATATTTAATCATATCTTTGGAACACTGCAGTTCCTGCTCAATCCCAAATCATCCTGCAACTACCAAATATTTGTTATCTGGGGCATTGGCAATTATTTCCTTGGAGAGGAAGTTTGTCAAATCTTCCTTGTTTTCACTGAGGGCGAGGAAGTTTGCCCAGCTGTGCGGTAGAGGCCCCTGCCGAACCTCAATTACCCGAAGTATAGGGTGTGATTGTGTGGTACGCCTTTGTCTTGTGACAGACTTAATAGAGTCTTTCCTGTATTTACCAAATACGACTTCAATTATTCGGCTAAGATATTTCAAGCTGTAAAACTACCCTTAGAAACGCTTCTGCAAGATCCTCAAAGGTCTTGCATTTTACTAGTTTGCCTATGGAAACTACTAAAGCCGGTCCATCAGTAATCAAGCATGATGTCCCTTCTTTATTAATTGTGGATGCTGTGCAGAGAACATCGACTGCAAGAATGTCAGCCAAGATGGACTTATACCCAGTGAGTAATGCTCCATTCATTTCAGCTAAGGAGCCCATGCTCCAGAACACCCTGCATCTCAACCTTACGTTCACCTCTATATGCTGTTATCAAGAGATGTATTACCATTCTTTTTACGTTCAGAACAGTTAACCTTTTTCATCAGATTTATTTCTTACCTCAAAGAGAACTAAATGTGTCTGCATTGTTTCGTTTTACTGGATCAAAATTTTTATGACAATGTTCCAGTGACTATCTGTGCTTTGATAGTCGGCATTCAAGAAAGAATCCTCAATAAGGGTGGTTGCCAAATCTCTTGTGGGTATGTTTTGGAGAGTAGTAATGCTCTTCCTGAAAATATACCAAACGTTTGTACGATTTGGTACAAGGCATCTTCATGGTCATTGTCCTAACCTTGAGATTGTTTCTTTTCTTGTTTACCTTCACTTGTGGATGGGTTAATTATCGTCACACTCGTAGTTCACTTGAAACATGATTCGTGTTTCTGCTGCAATATGTGAACAAAAGCTGTAAGACAAGGCCCATCGGTTCAGGGCAGTTAATGCTTTCAATAAATCCAACTTAATAGAAATGTTTCACCTGAAGTGTTCTTCTGAAAAAAATGCGGCATGTTATATCACACTGAAGTCAATTTACGACACATACCTTATCTGGTAATGTCTTCTAGGTAGTAGATAATGACGAAAATTACGATGTTATTTATTCAAATTTTAGCAAAGCGTTTGACAGAGTACCGCATCAGAGGTTTCTGAGAAAAGATAAGGCTCATGGTATCGAGGGGAAAGTTTAAAATTGGATAAAATAATGGCTCACCGATAGAACACAGAGGGTCAGCGTAGATGGTGTTAAATCTGAGTGGGGCTGTGTATCTAGTGTGGTTCCCCAGGGGTCAATACTAGGCCCACTCTTGTTCATAATCTACATAAACGATCTAGATACTGGGATCAGCAGTGACATAAGCAAGTTTGCGGATGACACCAAAATAGGGCGGCAGATTAATTCAGGGCAGGATGCAAATGCACTACAGGAAGATTTATATAAACTGCAGCAGTGGTCAAAAATGGCAAATGGTATTCAATACCAGCAAGTGCAGCATACTTAATATTGGAAGAACAAATACTGTCAATGTATTCAGCCTTAACAACATCAACCTAGAGAAGTCGACTTGTGAAAGAGACTTACGAGGTATTTTAAGCCAGGACCTACAGCCTAGAAGACAGTGCGTTAATGATCGAAATAAAGCAAACAGAGTATTAGGTTTTATATCTAGAAGTGTAAGTAATAAGAGTGCGGAGGTCATATTGCAACTATACCTTGCGCTAGTCAGGCCACACCTCGATTATGCTGTTCAGTTCTGGTGCCCTTATTATAAAATATATATCAATTCACTGGAATCGGAAACGAAGAATGACGAAAATAATTCCTGGACTTAGATGCCTTCCATGTCAAGATTGATCAAAGAAACTAAACTCGCATTCCCTAGAAAGACGAAGGGTGTGGGGAGATATGATATAAGTATTTAAGTGGGTGAAAGTAATCAATAAAGGGGACATAAAGTTCTTATAATATCCGAGCAGGATAGGACTCGTAGCAACTGATTTGAGTTAGATAAGTTTAGGTTTAGAAGGGAGATAAGAAGGAACTCGTTTCCAAATAGCGTGGTAGACGAGTGGAACAAGCTTAGCAACTTTGTAGTAAGTGCTGGAACGCTGGAAAGTCTTAAAAGGAGACTAGATAGATTCATGAATGATAGAGATTGGTAGTAACTCTAGACAGGAGCAACCAGGCACAGGCCAACCGGCCTATTGCACTCATTTTCTTATGTAAACAGAGAAAAGATATATCAGATGAACAACGTTGAAAGAGAAATCAGACAAAAACTTAGAGGGGAATGAGAAAGCACAATCATAAACCAAGAACACAATGCGTATTTGCTTAAAACAAAACTAACAAAGTACCTGGTTTATACAATTATTTGTGTTAGTTACAAGACTAGCGAGGTTATTCTAAAACTATGCCTTGCATTTGTGAGACCTCGCTTAGATTATGCAGTTCAGGTCACCGTCCTACAGAGTGGATTTCGAATCCCTAGAAAGCATTCAGGAGGATGACAAGACTAATAAGAACATAAGAACAAAAGACGAAGAATCTGCAGCGGGCCTATTGGGCCATAATGGGCAGCTCCTTTTACACCCAACCCCCATCGCTCATATATCCGTCCAACCTATAGTTTAAACAACCCAGCGTGTTCGAGTTAATGATGATTTTTGGTAACTTGTTCCACTCATCCACTACTCTATTTCAAAGCCAGTGTTTACATATTTTTACGGGTCTCGAATGGGATATGCTGACGAAGTCGCCCCTTGTTGTGAGCATGTATGAATATCGCCCCTTGTTGTGAGCATGTATGAATATACGGCGCATATCCTGATTTTAGTCCAACGATTCCCAAGCGTAAAAAAGTTAACTGCTCACAGAAGTTCAAAACACTTACAGAACAAACATAGGACCCGAATAGATAACCGTCTCCTCACGTGAAAGTAAGGGTGTAATAAAATTATGTACAATCAAAGACAAAAGCTGCGTCGCGGTTCTGTCAGAAGATTAAATATAACTCGTGAAACATCATGAGAGCCCCCTACCACAAGGCAGAGCTCACCCAAAGTTTAGCCCTTCTGCATATGTTTTCACGACACGACTTTTGTCTTTCATTGTCCATTTACTTAGTACAAAACACAAAGAAATATAAACACGTTGCACATAGAATAATAAGAACCTAACTCCTAACACAACATCATCAACTAAATCCTAATCAAACCTACGTACAAATCGAACCAGCCTTGGGAATAGGAGTAACCAGCCAGGGCAGTAGCTGAAGGTGTACTGGCTGCAATCGGGCAGGAAAAGTCGTTTTCGGCTCCGGTCGAAGACTATTGAGTAGGTAAAGTAACTGAGAACCGTGGTCTAGGTAGGAGGTGAAACTGCAAATAAGGGCACAAAAGTGACTAATCACCATCCTAGATTACGTGGACAGGTTGGTTGACCGGTCAGTTACCAGGCAAAGTGCCGAGACTACGGCCCAATGAAGGTCGGGTCGAAACACCCCCTCTAAGTCCTTCACAGACGTTATGTAGGAGTGCAAGACTGGGTGAGTACGGCAGGAGCCCGAGACAACATATCAGATACTAAGTTATCCACTCCTTTGATGTGGCGTAAAACCAAATTGAATTACTGGATTTGTAGAGCTCACCGGAGAATACACTGATTTGCCTGCTGCATCTTGTGTAGAAACGTCAGCGGATTGTGAAGATGGTGATAGGGCGAGGGTGTTGATGTAGGTAACATTCAAACCTTTCTATGGTGGAGTACCTCTTTCGATGGTTCTTCAGCTTGGAGGAGAAATAGGAGACAGGATGAAATGCCTTCGTATCCGAGTTCTCCTGTTATAATACTGCTCCAACTCCCGCCTCACTGGCGGCGATCTGCAGAGTGAATGGTAGCGTGAGATCAGGAGATTGTATAACAGGTTGTGAGGACAAGATTAGTTTCAGCCGCTGGAAAACTCCATCACATTCGTGACACGAGTAGCAATGGAGGAAAAATTGCTGCAGAAACGGCAATAGAACCCGGCTATCCCCAAGAAGCGTAGAAGACTTTTCCTGGTGGACGGTATGGGAAAGGCTAGGACTGCCTCGAAGTTGGCGTCCTTTGGTTGCATCACTCCTTGGCCAACGACCTGTCCTAGGTGGATGACACTTCCGCTCCCGAACGTAGATTTAGCCAGGTTAATGGTAAACCCGACCTCTTCTAGTCCCATCACTGCGTGTAGATGGTGTAGGTGGACCTCCCAACTATCAGCGGTTATCACCAGATCATCTAGGTAGGCAGAAGCACAGGTAAGATCTCGTAGGGTATTATTTATAACTCTGAAAGGTAGCAGGGGCATTAATCATACTGAACGGCATTACTGTATAATTATACAAACCAAAGGGAGTGATAAATGCGGAAATCTCTTTCGCTTTCTCTGTACGACCTATCTGATAGTAATCTTTCTGTAAATCAATTGTAGTAATGCATCTAGCAGATCCAATATTATCAATAAGATCCTCAATCAGAGGTAAAAGGTAAGAATCGAGGACGGTTACCTTATTTAATTTACGGTAGTCCGTACAAAACTGATTACTTCCATCAGGCTTAGGAGTTAATAGACAAGGTGAAGCCCAAGGAGAGATACTCTATTCAGCGAAATGGTGTTCAAGTAGATAGTCAACTTTTTTCCATAATTGCCTTCCTATGAACATTAAAGCGATAAGAAGGTCGTTTAATAGGCTTGACATCACTTGAAACCAGAGTTATGTCATGAGCAAGGCGATTGCAAAACCCAGGAAGGTCTCCAGTAACCTTAGGGTAAGCTAACAGCAAATATCTTAGATCCTCCCCCTGAGATAGGGGATGATAAGAGTCTAAAGAAGCTAAAATGACACTATTTTGAGGGTTGCCTGGAGACAAGGCGACATTGGAGTCTTCCATATCTGCTTGAAAACCTTGAGGGTCTGTAGTTAGTTCCGTCCCTGATTTGTGAACATGGATGTGGTTTGACATAGCTGATTTGACAATGGCAGCTGGTGCGTAGTCTTCCTGTGATTGCCTGTGAACATATGGTTTTATTAGATTAACATGCACAAGCCGAGTGTTTTCACCGCGTTCAGGAGTACGCACAATGCAATTTAAGTTTGAAAGTTTCTGAGACACCACATAAGCACCTGTACATTTACTTCTCAAAGAATGACCCGGAATGGGAAGAAAACCAAAACCTTCTCACCCGGGGAAAAGAACCGGAGTTTAGTTTTAGAATGTTGGTAGTGTTTCATCTTAGTGTGGACGCTCAAGAGGTTATCTTTAGTTAGTTTCCTAACTTGGGTCAACTTAGTTCTTAACTTATAAAGATATTGAGCAACTGAAGGGCTTCCAACAGGTAAGGCGGACGAATGCAATTGATATTTCACTTCCTTTAAAGGGTCTCGGAACTGACAGCCGTATAATAACTCAAAAGGGGAGTAACCTAGAGATTCTTGAGGACACTCACGTATGGCAAAGAGGAGATAGTCGATGTTTTCATCCCATTCAGTTTCATAGCAATACTTTAACATTGATTTTAACGTTTGGTGGAGACGTTCCAAGCAACCTTGTGATTGGGGATGATATGCCGAGGATGTTATTTGAGCAATATCCATTTTTTTAACACTTGTTGGAATAGATGGCGAGTAAAATTTGATCCTTGGTCACTGTATTTCAACCGGTATGCCAACAGAACTAAACAGGTGTAAAAGGCATTTAACCATAGTCCTGGAAGTGACGTTCTATTAAAGGATATGCCACTGGATAACGGGTGGTCGTATCCATTATAGTTAACAAATACCGATTTCCTTTCCTAGCCTTTAGGAGAGGTCCCACACGATCAATGATTATTTTCTTAAATGGTTCAGATACAACAGGAATGGGTTTCAGAGGAGTTGGTAGAATATGCTCATTCGGTTTTCCTACTATTTGAAAAGTGTGGCATGACTTAACAAATTTGGTGACATCTTTCTTAATTTCTGGCCAATAGAAATGGTGTAACAGTTTTTTAGAAGTTTTCCATATACCCAAATGACCAGCCAAACCATCATGAGCCAACTTCATAAGCGAGGGTCGCAAAGACTAAGGGATGACAATTTGGCGAGTCTCTGACCAGGAATCAAACTTCAACTCAGGACGACGAAATGCTCATAAGGATCCCTTACTCCATATAACAGCAAGGCAGTTTATCTAGAGATATACGCCCGTATTATTAAACAACATCTTCCCTTGAAGAGGGTCGTCATGTTTCAACCCGAGTTTTAAACTAAATGAGTCCTGAGGGACACCGTAGTACAGTACTTAACGGGGTGGTGTGGCGGTAAAATTAACTAATTCCAATATTATAAATTAATTTTATTGGAATTAGTTAATTTTACCGCCACACCACCCCGTTAAGTACTGTACTACGGTGTCCCTCAGGACTCATTTGGTTTAAAACTCGGGTTGAAACACGACGACCCTCTTCAAGGGAACATGCTTGATAATACGGGCGATAAGGTTTTCCTTGGAGATTGTTTTAAAATACAGTTGGTCCGTGAATTTAGGAGGAACATGCTTTTGTGGAGTATGTTTCCGAGATCTCGTGACAACACAGGCAGGGAATACAGGAAATTGCAGTTTTTCTGTGTCTGAATTAGGATCTACATCACGAGGAGAAGTGGTAACAATTACATTAGGGACTACTGTACTAATTTTCCTTCCAAGTCATATCCCAACAAAAATTTTATCCTTTTCCGTTAGCTATTTAACTACGCTTATTTGCAGGGAACAAGATATATATGCTTTAGCCAAGTTGTAAGGAGAGCAAGAGGTTAAGTCTGCAACCAGTACTTTCTCCCCAGTAAAATTGTTGGAAACCAGAGGGAAAGCACTGGATAGCAACGTGCTTTGAGAAGTCCCAATATCACGTAGAATGTTAATGGCATACTTTACGCCGTCTGGAGACAAGGGGACGTGTCTGGGGAATTTATAGTCTTTGAAAATGTCTCGAGGTAAGAAGTGATTATTGGCTAGAGTGGTCTCACACTTAAGCTGATTATAGTAGGAACCTGCACATCATTTTTACACTTTGGGTGTCTACAAAATCGAATGGTATGACCAGGTCTTACAAAATGAACACACAAACGGATTACCATCCTCATGAGCAAGGTTATCACCAGAGGAAGACTTTACGTTCTGGATATTGTTTCTCCCTCTGTCTTATATCGACTTAACCATCAGATACTAAGAATCGGCTAAACGAGCTGCCTGAACAAGGTATTTCTCACTACGTTCCTCCACGTGTCTTAACACATTAAAGGGGAGTCTATTCTTCCATCACTACAAGATTAACCATGTCTTCGAAAGTAGCGAGGTTGTCTGCCTCAAATCACTTACGAGTTAGCCTCATCTTATCAAGCGCTAATTCTAGGAAGGTGTGTGAAAGGTTTTAAATAATTCCTAAACTGTTGTCGATATCCACCAGGGAAAATTGAGTAATCATCTAAAATACTCCGTTTGACAACCTCATAATCACTCCTATCACTACAGGAGTTAAATACTCTACTAGCATTCCCAATGAGATTAGAAGCTATCAAAGTTATCCAGTGCATATTAGGCCAATTAATATTTCTAGCTATATCCTCGAAAGAACAAAAAGACACAATTCTCGTCAAAATGAGGTACTGAGGACTCCTTAGCTGGATTAAAAGCTTTTTGTTCCTGTATTCTTGGTTCATCCGGAATTTCCATCTTTTTAGTTTTAAGTCCAAGTTCCTTCTCAAACTTCGGTTTCTCAAATTCTAACTTCATTTTTTCTATATCAATGATAGTAGCACTATCTCTAGGTGTATCATTATCCATAGCATACGGAGGAGAATTATCAGAGGTCTGAAGATTAACTTCCATAGTAGGAGAAAGCCCCCCCATGGGGGTCAATTGATTGACAGCAGAATCCTCAACAATACCCGGCTTTACTAGGGATTCAATGACAGTGTTTTTAGTTACCTCTTTAGTAATATGGTAGTTAATTGGGACATGAAAATGACTGGCAATAGCCTTCCAGTCGTCGACCTTAATTTTAACATTTGTAAGTTAAGCCAAGGAAGGGTTTTCACAGAACCCCCCCAACATCCAACTTAGTAGCACTGGTGGCCATGTTATTTTGATAATTGTCAAGATTCCACTAAAGAGGACAGGAGAGAAGATTTATTTTACGGTCGGTGCCGCTATGTCCTGTGGAATGATTCCCCCTATCTCGGAGGAATAAGGTATAAGCAACTAATCCATGTAAAGAAACTTTGAAGGTAGGGCTATCTAAGTACTGGAATTTTACCGAGCTACTCCTGGACTAGTAACTTCTTGATTGTCGGAGCTCCTTTATGAAAAAGAGAAAAAGGGGATGGCTTACGGCATAAACAAGACCCGGATTACCCCTTAATTCGAGTGAGAATGAGACAGCCAACGATGTCCAACTTTTTCAGTGATGGAGAAGACTGAAGCTGTATCTTAATTGCCCGAATTTTAAGTCCCCTAAGAAAATCAGCCAACTATCAAGTAAGGGTACGGCTTTATCTATCCGGATTTTTCCCTTCCCGAATAAGGACTATTTACTCCTGCCTGGGTGTAGTCGAGATAAGCCTTACTAAAACGCCATATACAGGATCCTGATTACCACCTAATCTGTATAAGAAGTACTTCACACTCGATACATAAAAAAAACATTAACTGCACTCAGTAACACCAACACTAAAAATAGGTAGAAGGAAATTAAGTTACCAAAATGACTAAGTGCGTTTGGTGACAACTGAACAAACTTTAACTGTTGGGACAAAATAATTAATCATCCAGGGAGAGCTATGGCTCGTCTGTGTAATAAAGGATCTTGGCAAGGTCGCCACTTGTTACGGGTCGCGAATGGGATATGCTGACAAAGTCGCCCCTTGTTGTGAGCAAGTATGAATATGCAGCGAAAATCATGACTTTAGTCCAACAATACACAACCGTAACAAAGTTAACTGTTCACAGAAGTTCAAAACATTTACAGAACAAGCATAGGACCCGAATAGATAACCGTCTCCTCAGGTGAAAGTAAAGTGAGAATAAAATAATGTACTGTATATTTACTTACTACAAAACACAAAGAAATATAAACACGGTGTACATAGAATAATAAGAACCTAACTCCATATACACAAAATAATCAACTAAATCCTAACCAAACCTACATACAGATCTAACCTAAACAACATACGGGAACACAATAGAGGAAAGTGGGAACGTAGAACTCTACTTAAGAGCTAATGGTCTCCATGAAAGCAGAGGAGGTCCAGCCGTCCTGATCCTCGTGATAACTGCGGAGAAATAAGTAAAGTTGTACTGCAGATATCCCAGAGGAGTATTCCAGCCTTGGGAATAGGACTAACCACCAAGGGCAGAAGCTGAAGGTGTACTACCTGCACTCGGACGGGAGAAGTCGTTTTCGGCTCCGGACGAAGATTATTGATATCCAGAAACAGATGAAGATGCTGATAAACTACTTAAGTCTAGTGCTATGGACAAAATGAAAACTAACGGTTACGAGGTCATTGTCTCACGGAAATACGGCGCCAAGCTCACCCTTGTATGTAAGAAGTTAGACTAAGATGTAGTGGAAAATAACGCAGAAGAAATTAGAGATGAAATAGAAAAGTAAACCAATGTCAAGATTGTGGAGGTGTATCCTATGTATGCCCATAATAAAATCAAGGTTTGCTTTGCAGACACAACGGATGCAAATAGAATGAAGGAGGAGGGGCTCTATGCATATGGCACTTCCATCTCATCACACCAAATAGAATACGAAAAGTATACGCTAGGTTCGTG
>NW_024738300.1:3237520-3246107 GCF_018991925.1 Homarus americanus
TGCCCCTGTAGCTGCACCCTGGTTCTCTCTTTAGTTGGCTCTCACGCGTTCATAATATTGGCCCAGTCTAAAACTAGCAAATTTCTTTGTTCTGCAAACCACCGCGTTACAATCCGTGCGGTACAGATAGGACACCTATCGCGCATGAAAATTATGTTTTCGGGAAACGGGAAAGCATATGCACGCACCGAGGGAAGCATAACTTCTTCGAGTATTTTAAAATACTGTTCAGCTGTGAATCTTCCTTCTATGTCAGTCAGCTCTCCAACTCCGTGCAAATATATCCATCCCCAAACAGTGCAAGTTACATGGCCACTCCTTGCTTCCTCATAAATATGCTGTCTAGCATATCGGGCGTTGATCCTCCTTCAGCAATGCAACCTTCCGTGAGAGGTAGATGAGAAAGTTTTTAGTCAGTGAATATTACTCTTCCCCAGAAATCTAAGCCTTCTTTAGCATACCGTCGAGCAAACTGCAAACTGCCCTCGCGATGTCGCTCGTTTAACTTCTCCTTGGTGGCGGGAGTTCTATGGTGAATGTCTCCTTCGTGAAGTCTTCGCCTGATTGTTAAAGGGGAATTATTTAATTGGAGATCCTCTCTTATTGAAAATGAGGTCTTGAAAGGGTTGGCCTCAGCGAAATTCCGGATGGCTTCAACTTGTGCAGGTGTTGTTCTACGCGGCATTCCCGTCCTGTGGTGGTCCTTTAAACTTCCCTCCTCTTCTCACCGCTTAATCAAATAATATACAGGTGACCGAGAAACCCCCAATTCTCGGGCAATTTCAGTGGGTGAAGACCCAGCCTTCTTCGTGCAGATTATTCTTCCACGTTCAGTGATTTTCTGCGCGTGGTATTTCATGTTGGCAGGGTCCTTCTACAATTCAGGGGGTGGAAGGGTAGTCAGCACTGACAACAACTCTGTCTCCCTCACCTTCCCTCCAATAACGTCAGCGTCATATTTATATTTTATTAGGCATTTTTAAAAAATAAATGAATGAATAAATAAATAAATAAGATACAAATTTATAATACATCATATACATATTTGAAAAAAATTGAATAATATTTTTTAAGACACCAGACTAAAGGTGACGTAATCTACACAAGTCAGAAACAAGGATCTTCTTTTTTTTTGGGGGCGGGAAATAGTCACTCAACGAAAGAAATACGATTTGCTGTTCACAATATTCAGAGTCTTGGAATGACAATGATATTGCTATATAAAGGCTTGTAAAAGTATTAGGCATACGCTACTGCAGTAATTCACATCATCAGACTGGTAGTTCGTGAGATTAATTACCATCACCTTCAATTGAACAACGTCATTATTAAATACAGACACAGGCTGACGTACATACACACACACTCCACACAGACACACACGCACACGTGCACACACACACATACACACACACACACACACACACACTCCACATGCACACACACACACACACACTCCACATGCACACACACACACTCCACATGCGCACACACACTTACTACAGGTAGCAGTGATCCGATGATTCTGCTTATTCCCACAGCGAATTAAAACAGAAATTTGTGTTGCATGAAATCAGCGTCTTTAGAAAGAAGTCTGTTTAGCATCGGTTACATACAACTGGATTAATCACCCGAAAGGAATTAAACGTTTGAAGATAATATTAGTATAAATTAATGATAAACAGGCAACCTCATAAACAGAGTGCACACAGCTGTGCCTGATGCATGATGTTCTTTAACATACTTACCGATTTTTACTTATGTTTAATTGTCTAAGCATAAATTAAATATAGGTTGGCCCATTGCTCTGTCCATTTTAAAATCAAATTAACAGTATATACCAGCAGAAAGGTATAATATAATACCAAACAACAAAGCCCAACCACTAATTAAGCAACGGGAAACTAAGTAACCAATCAGAGATCACTTTTACATTCATTCATAATTTTTACTACGTAGTATAGTAAACAAACAGCCTTGAGTTGCCAGCTGTCTACAGCAGTGTTCGAAATCACAGACGAGACTATACCTACCTCCCAGACGTCCTTACTTACCCGAACAAGACCTCAACCAGTTGCTACGCCACAGAAAACCAACATACATCATAGGGGACTTAAATGCGCGCCACGCCATACTCGGACACGGTAATGAGAACAACTTGGTGTGGCGCTGTATGACAACATCAGAAGGGGAAAACTGCAACACCTCGGGCCAGATTTCCCGACATTGATCAGTCTAGCTTCTTCTTCCATCAATTTTTCATTAACGGTGTATGTAAGTTTCACCATGTTTTTCACAACAACGGTACAGCAAAGTATATTTTTTTTAGCATTAAACTCTTATTATTATATTGTCTAATTATCACTACATATAACACCATTCATCATCACTACATATAACACCTTCCATCACCACTACATATAACACCATCCATCATCACTACATATAACAACATCCATCATCACTACATATAATATCATCCATACCACTACATATAACAACATCCATCATCACTACATATAACATCATCCATCATCACTACATATAACATCATCCATCATCGCTACATATAACACTATCCATCATCACTATATATAACACCATCCATCATCACTACATATAACACCACCCTTCATCACTACATAAAACAACATCCATCATCACTACATATAACATCATCCATCATCACTAAATATAACATCAATCATCACCACTACATATACTTTCGTATAATACTTTACGCATAACAACATCAATCATCACACGATCGGTAAAATGATTTTAAATTCTCGTGCAAACACACAGGGTACGACGCCACCCACCGGGAGGATCATTGTCTCGCCAGTGCATACGATGAACCACATTTTTTGGTTTTGCCATTAGCAACAAGTATGTACCAGACCAGTTTTCACTCCTGGAGCATCAGAATGAACGCGCCAAGGAGAAGCAAGAAACACTTGTTGTCCATACTTAAGTTTGAATCGAGGCGGATCATTTGCTTCAAGGCCACGGTAGGACGCCACCCTCTGGGAGGCTCCACATTGTCTCACTGTTCAGTCCCCAAAACTTCTTCTTCCATCAATAGTTCATTAATGGTGTATGTAAGTTCCACTACAACGGTACAGCAAAGTATATTTTTTTTAGCATTAAACTGTTATTATTTTATTGTCTAATCATCACTACATATAACACCACCCATCATCACTACATATAACACCATCCATCATCACTACATACAACAACGTCCATCATCACTACATATAACATCATCCATCATCACTACACATAACACCATCCATCATCACTACATATAACACCATCCATCATCACTACATATAACACCATCCATCATCACTACATATAACATCATCATCTATCATCACTACATATAACACCATCAACATCACTTTAGAGATCGGTAAAGTAGTTTTTCCGAGATTCTCGAGCGGACATAAAATGAGCACAGATATACTTCTTTGGTATATATATATATATATATATATATATATATATATATATATATATATATATATATATATAATCAACGACCTCACCAGCCAGGATTCGAACCCTCGACCCACTGGGTGGGACTAGGGAACGCCACCGACCAACCCACAAGAACACTAAAAGCAAACCTAGACTGTTATATTTCACACAAAGCCTGTTCATCGAGCTGATGCGCCGTGAACCTCATTGGGAACTGCCCGTGCCTCGTATGTGGTGTCAGTAGCATTTTACCGAATCCAGCTGGTATGAAACACGAGGTACATATATATACTTCATTTTTAGTCCATATATCCACAGAGACGGGGCAGTTCCCAATGAGGTTCACGGTGCCATCAGCTCGATGAACAGGCTTTGTGCGAAATATAACATAGTCTCGGACTGCTTTTAGTGTCCTTGTGGGTTGGTCGGTAGCATTTCCTAGTCCCACCCAGTAGGTCGAGGGTTCGATTCCTGGTTGGTGAGGTCCTTGATTTTATATATATATATATATATATATATATATATATATATATATATATATATATATATATATATATATATATATATATATATATATATATATATATATATATATATATATATATATATATGTAACCGGTCGAAATTACTGGACTTTAATTTCTCACTTGACTTGGGGTTTATTAATTATTAGATGGAAAGTGCAGTGGAAGCGCCCCTTTGAGAAAAAACCCGAACCAGCACAATAACACTTAAATTTACTTAACAAAATGAATTCTCCGTGACCCGTGGAAGGATAGCATCTGTGACTGGGATGAATGAGACACACTGTAAAATTTAGACACTTATATTCCCTCCAACACTACAGACACAATCAAATAATGGTATGCCAATATGTGCCCCTCTTAACCTGAACTTAAAACACTACTCTGGGGAATAAAAGTTATTCATGATATTGAAATTATTAGAAACTCAGACAATGCCTCATTAGACAACAATAAATTTTAAGTATTAAGAAATGTTGCTTGCACACATGAAACAGGCCTTAAGGGCTTTCAACAAAATAATATCAACCACTGGGAAAATGGTATTGAAAAAATAAGAAATTAATTACTCTACAAAGAATAGGCCTTAAGGGCACTCAACAAAATTATATCCAGCACTGAGAAAATGGTATAACAAAATAAGAACTTATTAACTCCACCCTGAATAGGCCGTCAGGGCACTCAACAAAATTATATTACCCTAACAGATACACACTTCCTAACCTAACTTAAACACTACTCTGGGGAACAAAGGTTATACCTAAGATCGGAATTATAAAGAAAAATTAAATGCATTAAAGGAACTAAATCAGAGTATCACTCTGGTTTCAATTAGTGACACAAACATTAAAAAACAATATTATCAAAATTATTTAAGAAATATTAAACTACACACGTCAAGATAATATCAGTAACACAAAAAATGGTATTAACTACACACAAAAATATTATCACTATTATTGAGATGTTACTGTGTCCACCAATACCCGTGAACACATGCTCCCTAACCTAACACATAGATTCCACTTGCACTCCGTAGTTTTATAAGGCACAACCAACAGGCACCCGTAGTTAAGGCCCAAGCCAGCCTTTCTCAACCTTGTAAATGTACCTCTAAGTTCCACTGGACTCTTGGTCCCAGTGTGTGACCCTGTATAACTTAGCTGGCTTCACTTTACCCCCAGTACATCCATGAAACGGAAGGGAGTGAGCCAATCAGACCTTGTACAGTTGAGAGAAGCTTTAGTTTCCCGTTAGCAAAAGGTTTTCACTAAGCTGCTTGAAGATATGTGGTAGTGAGCCGAGGTAGAGGAGAGCTGATGACCCCAAACGATCTCCACGTCCTTAGTTGGGCACCCAGAAGGCTAGTTTCACTCCAACTCTCACCATACTCAAGAGGTGGCTCAAACCCAGGGCAGTGGACGTTCATACAGCTCGTTTCACCACTCGAGCTGTATGCAGTTTAGTTTAGTTTAATATGTATAGCAACCAGTGTAATGTACACCATGGATGCAGAAGTTTTCATTTTGCACTTTACATTGACCTGCAGGGGTCAAAGATGTTTTTCATAGCAAGCATCCATTTAGCTTGGTCACACACAGCTGCTCTAGTTTGGCGAAACTGTGTCTTCTCAACATGAAGAAATCGCCTTTGAAATTCATTACTTACTCAATTAATGACTCTTATCTGATGACTAGATGCATTGCTTAGCACTTGTAACTCCCAATTATTTGATGTGAATTATTAGTTAGCTTAATTAGATATTTGCCATGTCAATTAAGGATGATTCATGGCTCAACGAGATCATTTTCCAGCCAGATATTTCAGTAATGCTTCTGACGTGGAGTCAGACGTTCATACCAAGGAATTGACTCATGATAACCCTTCCATCTGGTAGAAGCTTCTAGAAGCTTGAAACCCATGCATCCAATCTTCGTGATGTCATTTTGAGTTAACCCCATTGCATGACCGTCCTGAAGAGCCATTCAGTCTTTTGCTGGACACCATCCATTTCAGATCTATCATTGAGAAGTCTGAGTGAGAGGCCATTTCAGTTCTAGCATAACTAACACTAAGTCTACGTCATTCCTAGACGATCTAACACTGCTCTTGCCTCAATACTAGATCAAGTGGCCAGCTTTCTCTGTATAAGCAAGGCCAGGCAAAAGGAGAGCATGTTTGAGTTGGACTGGGTATTAGTTTTGACATTGGCTCTCTAGTTTAATGGCCAGGCAAAAGGGGAGCGTGTTGTTCTGGTTGGTTTTGAATTGGGCTAGGCAAGAAATGGAGTTGCTGGCTGCGAGTTGGAATAGTACAGAGTTGAAGGTGGGTTCTAAGTTGTTGTCTCACCACATGAGGACAGTGCTGTTTCTTTTAGGGGGGTCGAGTGTTAGCGGGAGAGGGAAGGAGAGAAGAGAAGACGGAAATGCTGGGGTTAGCACGAAGCAGGGGTGGGGTGCAGTTTCTTTGAAATTTTTTTTAGGGGGGGTCGTATGCATGTTTTTCTCAGCACATGAGGACAGTGCTTTCTTTTATTAGGGGGGTCGATTGTAATATTCAGAAATTTCAGTGTAATTTCAAATGCCGCGCCATTCGCGATACTGAGTTCAAGGTCGTTTGAGGGAAGACCGCGCTCCCGCACGTAGCGAAAGTTTGTGGAACTAGGCCTATACGATATTAAATGCAATTTACCGAGTTAATATGCACGCGAATCATGAAATTAAATATCAGTTATTAAATTGAAAATAATTATAGATCTTTTCCCAGTCTGAAAAAGATGCGTACGTCCTAATTAAGCTGTTAAGCGTCTGGTAAATAAGTCACTCCTGAAAAGCGTGAACCAGTGAGCAAGCGTGGCTGGGGAGTTGTGAGAGAGGTCAAGGACCACCTCTGTGCTGTACCCAGGAGAAACGGATCGCGTGCCTTGATTACTTCGTTTATTTAACATCAGTATTAACAAGAAAGTTTTATTCAATCTCAGACAAAGCTAGATAGGGCGGAAGGAACAAACGGTGATGTGAGACAATAGCTAACAGCCCGGGTTTTTCAAGGTTCTGTAGACCCCGCGCGGTATGATAACGTCCACTGGCGGTATGAGACGAGTGGTGAAACGAGCTGTATGAACGTCCACTGTCCTGGGTTTGAGCCACCTGTTGAGTATGGTGAGAGTTGGAGTGAAACTAGCCGTCTGGGTGCCCAACTAACGACGTGGAGATCGTTTGGGGTCATCAACTCTCCTCTACCTCGGCTCACAATACCACATATCTTCAAGCAGCTTAGTGAAAATCTTTAACTGACGGGAAGCTAAAGCTTCTCTCAACTGTACAAGGTCTGATTGGCTCACTCCCTTCCGTTTCATGGATGTACTGGGGGTAAAGTGAAGCCAGCTGAGAGATACAGGGTCACACACTGGGACCAAGAGTCCAGTGGAACTTAGAGGTACATTTCCAAGGTTGAGAAAGGCTGGCTTGGGCCTTAACTACGGGTGCCTGTTGGTTGTGCCTTATAAAACTACGGAGTGCAAGTGGAGTCTATGTGTTAGGATAGGGAGCATGTGTTCACGGGTATTTGTGGACCCAGTAACATCTCAATAATAGTGATAATATTTTTGTGTGTAGTTAATAC
This sequence comes from Homarus americanus, assembly GCF_018991925.1. Taxonomy (NCBI): domain Eukaryota; kingdom Metazoa; phylum Arthropoda; class Malacostraca; order Decapoda; family Nephropidae; genus Homarus; species Homarus americanus. The sequence goes on from NW_024738300.1 coordinate 3,245,155, forward strand.
CATTTTTTGAGTTACTGATATTATCTTGACGTGTGTAGTTTAATATTTCTTAAATAATTTTGATAATATTGTTTTTTAATGTTTGTGTCACTAATTGAAACCAGAGTGATACTCTGATTTAGTTCCTTTAATGCATTTAATTTTTCTTTATAATTCCGATCTTAGGTATAACCTTTGTTCCCCAGAGTAGTGTTTAAGTTAGGTTAGGAAGTGTGCATCTGTTAGGGTAATATAATTTTGTTGAGTGCCCTGACGGCCTATTCAGGGTGGAGTTAAGAAGTTCTTATTTTGTTATACCATTTTCTCAGTGCTGGATATAATTTTGTTGAGTGCCCTTAAGGCCTATTCTTTGTAGAGTAATTAATTTCTTATTTTTTCAATACCATTTTCCCAGTGGTTGATATTATTTTGTTGAAAGCCCTTAAGGCCTGTTTCATGTGTGCAAGCAACATTTCTTAATACTTAAAATTTATTGTTGTCTAATGAGGCATTGTCTGAGTTTCTTATAATTTCAATATCATGTATAACTTTTATTCCCCAGAGTAGTGTTTTAAGTTCAGGTTAAGAGGGGCACATATTGGCGTACCATTATTTGATTGTGTCTGTAGTGTTGGAGGGAATACAAGTGTCTAGATTTTACAGTGTGTCTCACTCATACCAGTCACAGATGCTATCCTTCCATGGGTCATGGAGAATTCATTTTGTTCAGTAAATTTAAGTGTTATTGTGCTGGTTCGGGTTTTTTCTCAAAGGGGTGCTTTCACTGCACTTTCCATCTAATAATTAATAAACCCCAAGTCAAGTGAGAAATTAAAGTCCAGTAATTTCGACCGGTTACATACATATATATATATATATATATATATATATATATATATATATATATATATATATATATATATATATATATATATATATATATATATATATATATATATATATATATATATATA
>NW_024738300.1:3246206-3411748 GCF_018991925.1 Homarus americanus
CCTGCCCTGGGTGGCGTCCTACCGTTGCCTAGCGGATGAGCCGCTCGGAGGGCGGCGATTCTGCTAATATATATATATATATATATATATATATATATATATATATATATATATATATATATATATATATATGTGTGTGTGTGTATGTGTGTGCTGTGTGTGTGTGTGTTAATTGTGAATTGGTTGTGTCGAGAAGACTTGAACATTATAAAGAATATTCTTTTCCAAATTTCACAAATTCGTCAATTATCGCCATTGTCTTCTTTTTTTTGCAGATATAATTAGTTTTGAATCTTAAATTTCCTCCGTCTGCCTTGTGATTATTCTTAAATGACATGTTATTAAGAAATAGTATTCACATGTTCAAATTCATTTTGTTTGATAAAAAATCATTATTTATAAAGAGATATATTACATACACACATACAGGTTTCAGCAATATGATAAGATAAAAGTAGAATTGTACATATATGAAGATCTTTTTTATAAAGATCTTGAGTATGTATGGCTGAATGAATCATAAAAGTTCATAAATTTACTTAAAGAGCCCATTATATATATGAAAACATGTGCAGAGCTTACATATACAATACATAAACAATATATATATATATATATATATATATATATATATATATATATATATATATATATATATATATATATATATATATATATATATATATATATATATATATATATTTAATTTCTTATAAACATAAGTGACCATATGTATTCCGTAAGATTGATTAAGTTTTCCTAAATAAATTATAAGGCAAAATAATATCTGAAATGACACAGTTGTCTTCTTAGATGTATGTAAAAATGTTTGTTTGCTGAAAAGCTACTGAACTTAGGTATAGGTGTGATATATTTCATTGTTTCGGTATGACTACTGAAAAGATGCGATAGTGTTGAAATAGGATGTCTTATGTTGACCATTTTTTCAGAAAGTTTATTTTTTGGTAGGGTGCAATGTTATCATAGAATTTTCAACTCAAAGGATGTATACCACTATGATCATCATTCCCCAGATCCTGCTGACCAACTCCCCCTGAATCATTTACTATAATTCATAATTTTTTTCATTGTTCTATTAACTCTAAGGCTCAGAGATTCACTTAAAGAATAAGTAGTAAGTTTGATCTAGCATAATTAAAGACTGATCTTTTGTCGTTAGGTATTTCTGTGCTTTAGCAACTTTTATCTGTCCATGGCTAGACAATATTCATTAAAACTAAAGGAAGAATATTCTTCCTGATATGTGCTTTCGTTACATAATTTTTGGGGGTGAAAAGATGTTGCTATCATAAAGATCGACCTGAGAACGTAATTTAGGACATCTTGGCAACAATTGTATTGCAATTTTAGGATATTTCATGGTAGTTCTTGTTGTTAGAGTTGAAGTGGCTGATAATTTTGCATATATATAAAGTTATAACTCGTTTGTAGTTTCTTTAAATCACCAGCGTAATGAGATTGGAAGTATAGTCCTTCATTTCCGTGATAATAGTGCGGGACTGTGTTGTCGTCCGAGAAGAATGGTATAGCTCCCAAAAAGTTTACAGGTGTCGTTGGAGCATGTTTCATAACATCCCGAATGTACTCGTAGCTTTCCTTAAGCTTCCGTCGCGCCCTGTCCTTGCAGGGTCTACCGCTACGAGGCCTTGTGTTTACGTTGCCCTCACTCTGCCAGCGTCTAATCCACCTGCAAACGGTTGTCACGCTCGCGCCAGTTTCCTGAGCTATAGCTCGTGCTGACATCCCACCAACCCACATCCACACGAACCTCGCTCGCTCAGTCAAATCAGTTGGCCGGGATGGTCGTAGGGGCTCCATAATTCTGTCGGAAATTAACTGTATTTAATTTTAACCGAACAGTTTTCAATCATTATCCTTTTAGTATAGATGAATGTAATGATAATCAAGATGAATATAGTGGGGGATTTTTTCGAGGCCATAAGAATGGGAAACGTTACATTTGTCTTAGATAAAAAGAGAAGTAGGTAGTCATTTTAATAAAAAAAAAGTGCTCATGAAATTGCAGCACACGTATTATTTTATAAAAAAAATAATAATCCATAAACTAAAGTACAGTATGTAGCTTACAGCTGTGTTAAAAATTACTATTAAAATATATCGTAGTATTTTTTTTTAATTATTATTATTTCACCACTGTCAATATCGTATCTATTTTCTAAGGCAATGTTGATGTGGTCGGGGCCGAAGAGTACTCGTCCTTTTTCGTCTCACTGGTATTGTCTTTTTTTTTCGTTTTTTTTTTTTACAGGGGTTAGTCCACCGGCACAGGTCACTGACCCACATCAGGCCTGGGGCGGAAATATAATAATAATAATAATAATGATAATAATAATAATAATAATAATAATAATAATAATAATAATAATAATAATAATAATAATAATAATAATAATAATAATAAAAAAAAATAATAATAATAATAATAATAATAATAATAATAATAATAATAATAATAATAATAATAAAAATAATAATAATAATAATAATAATAATAATAATAATAATAATAATAATAATAATAATAATAATAATAATAATCATAATCATAATCATAATAATAATAATAATAATAATAATAATAATAATAATATTTAAAAAAATCAATAGAAATTTTATAAAAAAAATACAAAATTAAAAATAAAATAAAATTATAATAATAATAAAGATCAAGAGTGAGAAACGATATACTATATGTATGTTGTGTTGTCTAAGTGAGAGAAACAATTGAGACCCTGCATTTGGGTGTAAATGAGGCAGAAAGTCTGCTCCCATCACTAGCGCCACAGATTTTTTTTCCTTTTCGATAGCTCCTATTAAAAGTACTGTATAGATTTAATTGAAACTCAAGAACACCTAATGTGAAAGAAAAAGTAAAACTCAGGTAGTTTTATAATAATAATAATAATAATAATAATAATAATAATAATAATAATAATAATAATAATAATTTTTTGACTCCTTGCATTACTTTTATTAAGGATCTACGCGAGGGAATGGTTAGAAACTATTAATGATTTAAACTAATAATGTTCTTCTGGTTGTTGTTTCTTGTACCTTATCGTGTTCAAGGTTTTTGCCCATTACGGGACCGACGCCATTTGCTGCGATATCACCACTCCAGCACTAAACTTTTCAACTTTTCAACATATAATATATTGCGTTTGCCGGCACGTGACTACGTATATACACTGTATACACTCGGATAAAGTCTGGGGTTCACATATATACCAAATAATACTATAGTTAACATCTTCAGGGGTGAGTACAGTTTCTACTTACAATAAAGGTAGTTGTTGGAATGCCCTTCCCAGTGCTCTTGACAGTGCGAGGTGCCTGGGACAACTGAATCATGAGCACGGTGTCGAGGGGTTTCATTGAGCTTGATAAGCTGCGAGACACCCTATTTGTCAACGTCAGAAAATGTAACACTGATAGCCAGTTCTGATTGGTTACTACTTTCTATTCAATGTTGCACAGTAGAAATTAACATAAGCAGTTGGATAATTCAGGAAAAATGTCGTACATTATATATTGTACGTATTATTACTGTCGTATTTTTTAGATTGGTATGAGCATCAGTCTATAATATTAATAATTAAGTATTATAAGAGCTTTATTCAAGATATAAAAGAAATGGTTTAAATTAATAAATCTCCATACTGAGTTTCATGATGCTGAACCCTTGTCCGAATCATATTAAGATATTACAACTAATGTTAGTTTATGACAATCTTGAGGCAAAATTAATCACTATTTTTTTTATAATGTGACTTTCTTAGAGAAATTAAATATATTTTACAATTTAAGAAAAGAGGTTTGAGTCAGAGAATTGTGAGCATTTTGAATTCAAGTTGTTAATATGTTTCACTCATAGCATAATCCTAAATACATGACATTATTTTGATACTTTTTTATGCGTGCGTGGAAACATTTCCCATTGGAGTTTTAGCGGATTAGCTTAGCCACCATTAATACATCTTACTGAAACAAAGAAGTTCTGAGCTTGTCTTTACACTATTACACTTTACACTACCTATGGGTTACTTTAATAATTTGGATGATGATTTCTACATTATCTTCAATTAAATCTTTATGATAATTAATTTTTTCTATTTTTGTTTTTTCTCCCATAATTTGTTCCGATTTTTCCTGTATATCTGAAAAATTATATGACACATTTCATTGTATGAGCTTTATTCTCCAAGTATAAAGGGCGGCATATTAAAAAAAGATATCTTGTACAGTGTGTGATAGATGACACGACCCTCAAGGGGGTCTCTTACTAACTCTCAAAAAGATCTCTGATTGGCTCACGAAAGGATACATCCTCAATATTGCTGGGCTCTTTCTCCCTCTGCATGTAATGGATACTATAAGTATTATGTATAGAGCTTAGTGTTTAGTATCAATATTAATATAAGTTGGAGGTGTGAAATAATGATGCTGTTACTAAAAGCACTATAAAATTTTCATACCAAAATTATGAAACACAAGAAAATTTTAGATATTAGTATTTTTGCTTAGCTACTAAGTAATATAATCTGTTTTTGTTTGTTAAATACGTGTAATGGAAAAAGAGATTATATACATTATTAAAATTAATTTCCAATAGAAAACAAATATCTTCTAACAGTCGGTCAAGTGTTCACACTTACACTAGATTTACAACCTCTCACTTTCTCTCATTCACTCTGTTTATTTCTCTCTTGTGTGTGTGTGAGTGAGTAGAGAGAGAGAGTGACAGGTGTAAAACTAGTGTAAGTGTGAACAACTGACCGACTGTTAGCAGATATTAATTTAAATAATGAATATAAAATCTCTTTTTTCACTGCACGTATTTAACAAACAAGAACAGATTATATTGGTGTATTACAAATATATATATATATATATATATATATATATATATATATATATATATATATATATATATATATATATATATATATATACAACGACCTCACCAGCAAGGAATCGAACCCTCGACCTACTGGGTGGGACTAGGGAACGCTTACCGGCTAACAAGGACACGGTAGCCGGTAAGCGTTCCCTAGTCCCACCCAGTAGGTCGAGGGTTCGATTCCTTGCTGGTGAGGTCGTTGATTATATGTTCAAAGTCCGCGTGTTATATGGACTAAAAATGAAGTATATATATGTACCTCGCGTTTCATACCAGCTGGATTCGGTAAAATGCTACTGACACCACATACGAGGCACGGGCAGTTTCCCAATGAGGTTCACGGCGCCATCAGCTCGATGAACAGGCTTTGTGTGAAATATAACAGAGTCTAGAACTGCTTTTAGTGTCCTTGTGGCCTAGCCGGTAAGCGTTCCCTAGTCCCACCCAGTAGGTCGAGGGTTCGATTCCTTGCTGGTGAGGTCGTTGATTATATGTTCAAAGTCCGCGTGTTATATATATATATATATATATATATATATATATATATATATATATATATATATATATATATATATATATTTCATTAGCTCAACAAAGCACGCGGACTTCTACATAGAATCAACACCTCAACCCGACAGGATTCGAACCCACGGCCCACGAACCCATGACTATGACCGGGGAACGCTTTTTGTATCCTGGTGGTCCAGCGGTTAGCGTTCCCCGGTCACAGTCATGGGCTCGTGGGCCGTGGGTTCGAATACTGGCGGGTTGAGGTGTTGATTGTATGTAGAAGTCCGCGTGCTTTATTGGGCTAATTAAATATATATGGATCCTCGTGTTTCGAAGCCGGATTTGTTAAAACGTTACTCTGACCACCTACGTGATACGGGTAGTCCCCATTAGAGGTTCACGGCGCCTTAAGCTCGCTGAACAAGCTTTGTGTGAAATATAACACAGTCTAGGACTGCTATTTGTATACTGGTGGTCCAGCGGTTAGCGTTCCCCGGTCAGTTATGGGCTCGTGGGCCGTGGGTTTGAATCCTGTCGGGTTGAGGTGTTGATTCTATGTAGAAGTCCGCGTGCTTTATTGAGCTAATTAAATATATATGGATCCTCGTGTTTCGAAGCCGGATTTGTTAAAACGTTACTCTGACCACCTACGTGATACGGGTAGTCCCCATTAGAGGTTCACGGCGCCTTAAGCTCGCTGAACAAGCTTTGTGTGAAATATAACAAAGTCTAGGACTGCTATGTGTATACTGGTGGTCCAGCGGTTAGCGTTCCCCGGTCAGTTATGGGCTCGTGGGCCGTGGGTTTGAATCCTGGCGGGTTGAGGTGTTGATTATATATATATATATATATATATATATATATATATATATATATATATATATATATATATATATATATATATATATATATATATATATATATATATATATATATATATATATATATATATATATATATATAAATGAAGTCCTCCCAAGTGCATCCAAACCCCGAAGATGTGAATTATGAAAGAGCTTGGGAACTTCAGGTTTCTTCTCTTGTGGCCACGCACATGGCCTGACTGCACGCGACTCAAGGCCAGTGAGCCCATTTGCATATATATATATATATATATATATATATATATATATATATATATATATATATATATGTAATATTCAGAAAACAGTGTAATTTCAAATGCCGCGCCATTGGAGAGACTGAGTTCAAGGCCGTCTGAGGGAAGACCGCGCTCTCGCACGTAGCGAGAGTTGTGGAACTAGGCCTATATGAAATTAAATGTAATTTACCGAGTTAATAGGGACGTGAATCATGAAAATAAATATCGGTTATTAAATTGAAAATAATTATAGATCGTTTCCCAGTCTGAAAATGTTGCTTACGTCCTAATTAAGCTGTTAATCATCTGGTAAATAAGTCACTCCTGGAAAGCGTGAACCAGGGAGCGAGCGTGGCTGGGCAGCTGTGAGAGAGGTCAAGGACCACCTCTGTGCTGTACCCAGGAGAGACGGATCGCGTGACCTGGTTCCTTCGTTTATTTAACATCAGTATTAACAAGAAAGTTTTATTCAATCTCAGACAAAGCTACATAGGGCGGTACGAACAAACGGTGATGTGAGACAATAGCTAACAGCCCAGGTTTTTCAGGGTTCTGTAGACCCCACGCGGTATGATAACATCCACTGGCGGTATGAGAGTGGTGAAGCGAGCTGTATGACCGTCCACTGACCTGGGTTTGAGCCACCTGTTGAGTATGGTGAGAGTTGGAGTGAACCCAACTGTCTAGGTGAAAAACTAACGACGTGACGATCGTTTGGGGTCATCAACTCTCCTCTACCTCGGCTCACAATACCACATATCTTCAAGCAGCTTAGTGAAAACCTTTTACTAACGGGAAGCTAAAGCTTCTCTCAACTGTACAAGGTCTGAGTGGCTCACTCCCTTCCGTTTCATGGATGTACTGGGGGTAAAGTGAAGCCAGCTGAGTGATACAGGGTCACACACTGGGACCAAGAGTCGAGTGGAACTTCGAGGTACATTTTCAAGGTTGAGAAAGGCTGCTTTGGGCCTAAAACTACGGGTGCCTTAAATAACTACGGAGTGCAAGTGGAATCTATGTGTTAGGCTAGGAAGCATGGTTCACGGGTATTGGTGGACTCAGTAACTTCTTAATAATAGTGATGATAATTTTTGTGTGTACTTAATACTATTTTTTCAGTTACTAATGTATGCTGTGTGCATTTAATATTTCCTTATAATTTCAATCTCAGGTATAACCCTTGTTCCCCAGAGTAGTGTTTAAGTTAGGTTAGGAGGTGTGTATCTGTTGGGGTAATATAATTTTGCTGAGTGCCCTGAAGGCCTACTCAGGGTGGAGTTAATAAGTTCTATTTTTTATACCATTTTGTCAGTGCTGGATATCATTTTGTTGAGTGCCCTTAGGGCCTATTCATTGTAGAGTGTAAGCAACATTTCTTAATACTATAAACTTATTGTCCTCTAATGAGGCATTGCCTGAGGTTCTAATAATTTCAACATCATGTATAACTTTTATTCCCCAGAGTAGTATTTTAAGTTCAGGTTAAGAGGTGCCCATTTTGGTGTACCATTATTTGATTGTGTTTGTAGTGTTGGAGGGAATATAAGTGTAAATTTTACAGTGTGTCTCATTCATCCCAGTCACAGACACTATTCTTCCACGGTTCACGGACAATTCATTTTGTTTAGTAAATTTAAGTGTTCTTGAGCTGGTTCGGGAATTCTCTCAAAGGGGCACTTCCACTGCAAGTACCATCTAATAATCTTTAATAAACCCCAAATCAAGGGAGAAATTAAAGTCCAGTAATTCTGACCCGTTACAAATGGTAGCAGAGCGTAGTTATTTTTAGTTCGTGACTGATAGTTCTGTGGTTGGGATAATGGACGTAATCATGGAGTGGATGGAAACGGTAGAGTGTGTGACCCCAGCTCTACTCATGCTCGCCATGGGAATGGGTTTGTTGTGGTTGACGGTGCGGGGTTACTCGGAGAAAAGGAGAGACAGCCGGGGTTTGGTACAGTTGAGAGAAGAGTTCGTGGAACGTATGGGGAAGCTAGAGGGGAAAATCCGGGGAGAGTACTAGGAACGATTGGAACAGTTAGAAGGGAAGATCAATGGGGAATGTCAGGCGTGGAAGAACCAAATCAGGGGGGAGTATGGAGTATATGTACAACAGTTAAGGGGGGGAGCACCACACACAATTGCAACAGTTAGAGAAGGAACATCAACAACACCTAGCTCAGTTGAGGGATGCACTAGATAGGGTATAGACACAGTATCAAATACAGCACGATGAGACAATGTGGGAGATGAGGAGACACAATAGTAGTGAGGGAACTAGTCTCGGGGCTGGGTTGGCCATGTCTAAGTTCGACGGTAGGCCAGGAGTAGAGGTATGGAAGTGGTTAAGAGAGGTTGACCGAACCCTGATGCTGCTAGACGGAGACGAAGTCGGTCGAATCCAATTCATAATAAGGCATCTTGCGGGGCCTGCTGGAGATCGCGTATACAATGCACGCAGAGACTGGGAAACCGTAGACGAATTAACTAGTTATTTGAAGCAGCAATACGGCGGGCAGACGACCACGTACGACTCCATTCAGAAGGTGATGAATCGGAAACAACTGAGCAACGAAACGCTTCTTGAATATTATGATGCTATCTATGCTCGATTTAAACGATGAATTGAACCGCCATGGGCGTAAATATGATAAGGCCCTGTTGGGAGATGCAATCACTTGGGGGCTAAAAAAGGAACATAGCCGTATGTGGTTATTGGAGGAGATCCAAAAGTATCCTCAACGTAGTCTAGATGAGTGGATCACGGGGCTGAGAGAGGCGGAACAAAAACGAGAGGCTTTGAGGGAGGTACCGCTGACTAAGGGAAGAGAGAACGAACTGCAAACTGGGGGCTTGATTCTCCCAAAGTGCTATGCGTGTGGACAAGAGGGCCACCTTAGTTTCAATTGCACGAACAGGTCCGGACCAGGAGAGAAAGTCCCAAGGGGATACGTGGCCAATGGCCACGTATCGAGTTGGAAATAATAATAAGAACTGGCGGTCGGGAAACGGTCAGGGCCAGGCAGTCCCCTCCAACCGTTCCTGGCCCCACCAATAGATTCCACCGGCGATGTTGTGAACCAAGAGAGAGCGGACCAGTGGTCAAGCGTGGTCCACATGACAAATATAATCATGACAGAAGGTACCTTAAGGCTGAAAGCAGAGTGTCCTAAGGTTTCGTTGCTGGTAGCGGGTTGTGAAATGTGGGGTTTAGCAGATACTGGGGCAGAAGTGTCGTTAATTGATGAACACTTCTACCGTCGGGAGCTGGAGCCTGCAGGCGTGGTGTTGCAGCCCACTCGAATAAGGGTAAAAGGGGCGTCAGGGTTTCCAGTGCCGTGTGTGAGGTGTATTCGGGTCACTATGGTCGTATGTGGGGTGGAAGTCACTGATGTGGGACTGTTGGTTTGTCCGGGGATTGAGACCCAGGGTAAGGGGCAATCTCATGTTGGGTTGTTGGGGATGAATGTGCTGGGGGAGGTTGCGGAGATCTGGCCGCACATGTATCACTTGTGCAGGGAAGCCAGGAGCACCGCTCAGTGGGAAAATTGCTTGCATGAGGTTAGGCAGTTATGTGCAATAGAGGCCATCAGCCTGGGGTATTGTACGACGGAGAGGAAGAAAAGACCAACCATTCCTCCCCGGAGTACTCGGTTGCTGTCAGTATGTGTTCCCTCATTAAGCCAGGTAGCTAACAAAGAAGTAGTGATTGAACCTCTAACAATGGAGGATGAAGGTTGGATGCCTGAGGGTGTGATAGTGTTGCCGACAGCTGTAAGAGTGGTGAGAGGCATGACCCAGGTGTTGGTGGCAAATCTGTCTGATCGTCGTAAGAAATTGAGGGGCAATTGGCGGATTGGGAAAGTGGCTTCTGGGACGGAAGTCGAGGCAGACATCAGTGAGGAGGTGTATGTGAGGACAGTTCAACCGGATGCCCGTACGGAGGTCAAAGTGCACACGGAGAAAATGAATGAGGAACAAGAGAGTGCAGTTAGGGGTTTAATAGAAGAGTTTAGTGATATTTTTGAAGGGGAGGGCTAGCCCATAGGAAAGGCTATTGGGGTTCAGCATGAGATCCCAGTGACTACAGACAGGCCAGTTGGGGTGCCATACCGGAGGATCCCTCCAAACCAGGTACCAGAGGTGAAGCAGCACATTAGCCAGCTGTTAGATCAGGGAGTAATTCAGCATAGTGAGAGTCCGTACTCTGCCGCCATTGTAGTAGTGAGGAAAAAGGACAGGACGCTGAGGTTGTGCATTGACTATCGTGACTTAAATAAGGTCACGGTACGCGATGCGTTTCCTCTGCCTAGGTTAAATGAAACTCTAGAATCTCTGACGGGGGCCCAGTTTTTCTCAACGTTTGATCTGGCAGCAGGATATCACCAGATAGAAGTAAAACCTTCAGACCGTCCAAAGACTGCCTTCAGCACAAGCTTCGGGCACTTTGAGTACAGGCGACTGATTATGGGATTGTCAAATAGTCCGGGAACCTTTCAGAGATACATGGAGCGGATTTTAGCGGATAAGATTTTCTCCTCGTTGCTTGTATACCTTGATGATGTGATGGTGTTTTCATGTACAATAGATCAGCATATAGTCAGATTGAGGGAATTATTTTGCAGGGTGAGGGAGAATAACTTAAGATTTAAACCTAAAAAGTGTGAAATAATGGCTTCCAAAGTAAGTTATTTAGGATATCAGGTGTCAGCTGAAGGCATCACAGCTGATCCTGAGTAGATTAGGGTAGTAAGAGATTGGCCAGTCCCTCAGACAGTGAAAGATGTGCGGTCTTTTGTAGGGTTCACATCATTTTATAGGAAATTTGTTAAGGGGTTTGCCCAAATAGCTGCTCCACTGCATGCGTTGATGCATGGGAAATCTAAGGATCGGGTAGATAGTGAATGGGGAGAGGAACAGCAGTAGGCTTTTGAGAAACTGAAAGACAGGGTGACGCAGACACCGGTGTTGGCTTGCCCAGATTTTACTCAGGAGTTTATATTAGAGACAGATGCAAGTTTTAGTGGGCTAGGTGCGGTGCTGTCCCAGCGGAAGGATGGCAGGTTGCATCTGGTGTGCTATGCAAGTCGGGGCCTGAGGAAATCAGAACGTAACATGAACAACTATAGTTCTCGTAAGTTAGAGATGTTAGCACTCAAATGGGCAGTAGTGGATAAATTCAGGGATTATTTGGCAGGGAAACATTTCACAGTCTATACAGATAACAACCCACTGAGTCACCGCGAGAAGGCTAAGCTAGGTGCCGTGAAAAGTAGATGGAATGCGGATCTCGAGCAGTTTAACTTTACTATAGAGTACAAGCCGGGGAAAAACAGCATTGTGGCGGATACTCTATCTAGAATCCCGACGGCACAGGAGGAAGATAGCGAAGAAGAGTATACAGCTATGCATGTAGTAGAGGAAAACGGGGCAGGAAGGAAGGAACTGTGGACGATGGATGGGCTGCGTAAGGAGCAAGAAGGCATGAACTATATGACAAAACTGCGAAGATGGTTGGCGGGAGAGCTACCGGAGGACGAGGTACAGGTAGAACTCCAAAATAATGACTTCCGCAAGATGTACCGAGCGAGGAAATCCCTGATCGTAAGAGGAGAGGTTATCTGGCATAGAAGACCCGAAGGAAAGCATCTATGGAGGGAGGTGCCAGTGTTATCTCCAAACTTGCAGGAGGCTTTGATTAGAGACTGCCACGACGAGTTTAGGCATCAGGGGCGAGATCGCACTCTGTCACTGGTGCAGGAGCGAGGTTTCTGGCCAGGCATGGGAGAAACAGTGCGAGACTACATAGCCACCTGCGAGAGGTGTGGAGTAGCAAAAGATGAAGTGCCAAAACCCCAGCTGCATTTCGGGACGATTGAAGCTGCCAAACCATTAGAGACACTGGTGAATCGGATCTTCCTTGCAGTGGGTGCCCCTGAGCGACTGTTGACCGATCAGGGAAGAAATTTTGGCAGTGCATTGGTCCGACAAACTTGTGCCACCTTTAGGGTGAAGAAAATAAGGACGTCAGCATATCACCCGCAGGGAAATGGTATGGTGGAACGGTTCAATCGAACCCTGCACGGTCTGCTGGCCACCCTCGAGGAAGAGGAAAAGAATAAGTGGCCAGAGCATCTGCAGGCAGTGGTGTCACAATATAACGCGACCCGCATGCCACGACAGGGTTTTCCCCATTCCTGTTGTTTTATGGGAAAGAACCAAGCCTGCCGTTTGACCTTAGGCCGGAAGTAGACCCAGAGCCGGTAGATGAGTGGGTGATGGTGATTAGAGACCGGCAACGAAGATTGCAGGAAGCAGTGGAGATCAATGTGCGGAGACGTAAGGAAATAAACAGAATGAAAAGAGAAGAGAAAGCCCACGAGAGTAGCTGGGAAGTGGGCCAGGAGATTTTGCTGAGGAACAATGTAAAAATAGGCCGGTGTAAGCTCCAAGACCATTGGTTTGATACTAGATGGCACATTGTTGAGGTCCTAAATCCAAGGCCTGGTTTATACCGCATTGAGCCCAGTGGGGGAGAAGACCTGGAAGCGAGAGTGGAAAACCGGAGCAACTTGAAGGCTGCTCCACCCCTAAGGCATCCGGGAGACCCGGTGATGGATGAATCTGAAGATGAAGACGAGTAGCCCCCACCCCAGTTGACTAAGATGGATAGAAGTAGTTCAGAGAGGTCGATCGAGCCTCCAACTGAAAGACGAAGCCGACAAATTACAGTTTAGGTGCTCCTGTTAATGAGAAAATGCTGGTTGTCGAGGGTGAGTTGGAGGAGTCGTGAGTAGGGCAGAGGGGATTGGAGAGATGGTTAGGTCAGAGATGTGCGTTGAGTAGTGGTTACTGTCATGAGCGGGACTGGGTTGCTGTCATGAGTGGGATTGAGTGTACGGTTGTAATGGCCAGGGCCTCACTAATATGGACTGGTACATTGTCAGAGGGCTGGTCTGCCGGCATGAAAGGATCGGAGACGTGGATTGAGTCGATCGTTGAAGATGTGAGAGAGTTCGTGTGGACTGAGTATTGTTTGACATTGGTTCCTCTTAGTTCAAGGGCCAGGCCAAAGGAGAGTATGCAGGATGTGGATTTGGTATTATTTTTGACATTGGTTCTCTAGCTTAAGGGCCAGGCAAAAGGGGAGCTTGTATGTTCTGGTTGGTTTTGAATTGGGCTAGGCAAGAAATGGAGTTGCTGGCTGCGAGTTGGAATAGGGCAGAGTTGGAGGTGGTTTCTAAGTTGTTCTCTCAGCACATGAGGACAGTGCTGTCTTTTTTTTAGAGGGGTCGAGTGTTAGCGGGAGAGAGAAGGGGGAAGAGAAGATGGGAATGCTGCGTTTAGCACGTTAAAGGGGTGAGATGCAGTTTCTTAGAACAAATTTTTAGGGGGGTCGTATGCATGTTTTTCTCAGCACATGAGGACAGTGCTGTCTTTTTTTAGGGGGGTCGATTGTAATATTCAGAAATTTCAGTGTAATTTCAAACGCCGCGCCATTGGAGAGACTGAGTTCAAGGTCGTCTGAGGGAAGACCGCGCTCTCGCTCGTAGCGAGAGTTTGTGGAACTAGGCCTATATGATATTAAATGTAATTTACCGAGTTAATAGGGACGCGAATCATGAAATTAAATATCGGTTATTAAATTGAAAATAATTATAGATCGTTTCCCAGTCTGAAAATGTTGCTTACGTCCTAATTAAGCTGTTAATCATCTGGTAAATAAGTCACTCCTGGAAAGCGTGAACCAGTGAGCAAGCGTGGCTGGGCAGCTGTGAGAGAGGTCAAGGACAACCTCTGTGCTGTACCCAGGCGAAACGGATTGCGTGACCTGGTTCCTTCTTTTATTTAACATCATTATTAACAAGTAAGTTTTATTCAATCTCAGACAAAGCTTGATAGGGCGGTAGGAATAAACGGTGATGTGAGACAATAGCTAACAGCCCGGGTTTTTCAGGGTTTTGTAGACCCCACGCGGTATGATAACGTCCACTGGCGGTATGAGAGTGGTGAAGCGAGCTGTATGACCGTCCACTGACCTGGGTTTGAGCCACCTGTTGAGTATGGTGAGAGTTGGAGTGAACCCAGCTGTCTCGGTGACCAACTAATGACGTGACGATCGTTTGGGGTCATCAACTCTCCTCTACCTCGGCTCACAATACCACATATCTTCAAGCAGCTTAGTGAAAACCTTTTACTAACGGGAAGCTAAAGCTTCTCTCAACTGTACAAGGTCTGAATGGCTCACTTCCTTCCGTTTCATGGATGTACTGGGGGCAAAGTTAAGCCAGTTGAGTGATACAGGGTCACACACTGGGAGCAAGAGTCCAGTGGAACTTAGAGGTACATTTCCATGGTTGAGAAAGGCTGGTTTGGGCCTTAAACTACGGGTGCCTGTTGGTTGTGCCTTAAAAAACTATGGAGTGCAAGTAGAATCTATGTGTTAGATTAAGAAGCATGGTTCATGGGCATTGGTGGTGTTACGAACCATGCCATCTATTGTCATGATCTACCTACCGAGCACCACGAACAACGCCATCTAGGGACGAAACCCGAGCATGACTAGTCTTAGTCCCCACTCCAGGTTTCCCTTCTCCATATCCTGGTTGTTGCATCACCTCCTCCAAGTCTTCCTCATCAGCTCCGGATCAAAGAGAGTTCAGTTCACTCTGGGAAGTGACCACACTAGGATCACCTATCCTGGAAACCTATGGCACAGTGACTACCTACCATTTTCTTCAATACTCAGCCTTACTCGTCAGACATCTCAGCTCCGCACTTAAGTATTTGTTATCCTATATTGCCTCCCCACCTCCACTTGCTTCAAATTGTTGTATGTTGTATAAATATGTATATACTGTTAAGCCAATGTTGCGTATGTTTAGGTTAAGTATGGTTAAGGGTAAATTATAGAAAGCTGAATATTTTGTTAAGGAATTTATGGTACTTTATTATACACAACAAAAACTCGCATCCTTTGTCTACCCTTTTATAGTCCGATTGTCTTTGTTTGTTTAAGTTTTTTTTATTGTTGTTGCCTGTTGGGATCTGGGTAGACTTTTAACTATATTCTAAATCCCCAACTCGTAACAGTGGACTCGGTAACTTCTTAATAACAGTGATAATAATTTTTGCGTGTACTTAATACTATTTTTTCAGTTACTAATGTATGCTGTGTGCATTTAATATTTCCTTATAATTTCAATCTCAGGTATAACCTTTGTTCCCCAGAGTAGTGTTTAGATTAGGTTAGGAGCTGTGTATCTGTTGGGGTAATATAATTTTGTTGAGTGCCCTGAAGGCCTATTCAGGGTGGAGTTAATAAGTTCTTTTTTTTTATACCATTTTCTCATTGCTTGATATCATTTTGTTGAGTGCCCTTAAGGCCTATTCATTGTAGAGTTATTGATTTCCTATTTTTTTATAAAATCTTCACAGTGATTGATATTATTTTGTTGAAAGCCCTTAAGGTCTGTTTCATGTGTGCAAGCAACATTTCTTAATACTTTAAACTTATTGTCCTCTAATGAGGCATTGCCTGAGGTTCTAATAATTTCAACATCATGTATAACTTTTATTCCCCAGAGTAGTATTTTAAGTTCAGGTTAAGAGGTGGGCATATTGGTGTACCATTATTTGATTGTGTTTGTAGTGTTGGAGGGAATATAAGTGTAAATTTTACAGTGTGTCTCATTCATCCCAGTCACAGACGCTATCCTTCCATGGGTCACGGACAATTCATTTTGTTTAGTAAATTTAAGTGTTCTTGTGCTGGTTCGGGATTTCTCTCAAAGGGGAGATAAAATGTCTCTAAGTACCCACTAGACTCCTGGTCTCAGTGTGTGACCGTTCACTCACTCAGACTGCCTCAGTCTTACACCCAGTACATCCATGAACCGGAAGAGGGCGACTGCCAGCCGATGAACTCTGTCCAGTTGAGGGAAGGGTTCTATTTCCCCATCCCGTAAAGAATATTTCGAACTGACCGAAGCCACGTAGCATGGTGAACCCAAGTGGGGAGAATTGATCAACCAATGCTGGGGCTAGTCCCACGTAATTTAGTTGTTAGGGGTACTCGTTCACTCGGGAGGTCCCAGCTGAAACCTTGCTAACCAGTGACAAAGCCACTACGATCGTTCCAACCACGCTCAAACCACTTTTGCTACATGTGAACAGGGCTGTGCCCTTCTGAGGGCCGAGTTGGAGAGGGCCAAGGAAGATATCTTGAAATTAAAAGAAGAGATAGTAAGGATGAAGGAAGAAACGAGGCAAGGAAAGTCGGTGAATGACGAAAACTCAGGCGAATGGAAGGTTGTGAGATGCAAAACCAGTTTGTTTGTTCAGAATTAATATTCCCTCATTCGCTTTTAGTGGAAATGGTTCCAAATGCCATGCATTATTTTTGTTTGTGATTTTAGTGGAATGTGTATAAGTATTTCCCTATGTATTAATGTTGCTTCTAATTTGGGATAATACTATTCCACTTCATGCTCCTGAAAGATAGGAGTTAGATGATAATTAGTTTCAGATATATGCAACGCGGCAATTAGTTGATGAACCGGCAACAACTGTGTGTCAACACGTCCTAACCCTGCATTTTCAAGATCAGCAATGAGCCTATTACTGGTTTCTATGAAAGATTGTACAGAGGCCTCAGCAGCATGCATGTATTCAGATAAGCAAAGTTGCCATTCCAGTAAAGATTCTGACCGAATGAATCCCTCGACCACTTGTGTTAGTTGATTAGTTCGTTCAACAATATCATTCATATGAAAGGTCAGAGTTTGTATTGCCTTGTAGGACTGCGCAATGGCCTTATTTTGTTTCCTAACCGCGTGTGACACTGCAGTCATTTTATTTCCTAGTTTGGCCACATTTTCGGTAGTTGCCGTACCAAACAAGGTGTTACTTATTAAACCTACAAAATTAAACAGACAACGTTTTTGACACCGCTGAGAATGTACATTTTTCGTGATGTCTTCAGGAGATACAGGGAGCTTTCCCTCAAAATGCCTTACTCGTTTGAGTAAACTGTTCATACTGAGGCCCGAGGCATCAGTACACATGGTAAATGGTTTTGTGTAGTCCGGAAAGGTTAACACTGGAGCTTTCGTTAAGGCACTATTGAGGGCATTAAAACTGTCCTCTTGTTCCTTATTACATGTAAACACCACATCCTTTTTGAGGAGTTTAGTGAGTGGTGATGCTAACTTGGCATAACCTTCAATGAAAGAACGGTAGTATCCTGATAATCCTAGGAAACTATGAAGTTGATTTACGTTCTTGGGACAAGGGAATTATTTCACCGCCTTTACCTTGTAATCTATCGTGTGTATACCATTGCCATCTACTACGTGACCAAGAAATTGGAGTCTGGATTTGAGAAATTCACATATGGAAAGTTTCACTTTCAATTCAGCTAGATGTAGCTTTGTGAAAACTTCTCGTAGCTTCTTTAGATGACTTTGTAAATCTTTGCTTACTATAATCAGATCATCTAGTTAGGCATAGACTGTGTTACCTATCATTCCGGCAAACAAGGTGTTTATCATTCTTTGGAATGTTAGCGGCACATTTCTTATACCAAATGGCATTCTTAAGAATTCGAAATGTCCCATAGGCGTACTGAACGCATTAATTCGCGGGAATCCTCATGTAAGGGAATTTGCCAGTACCCGCTAAGTAAATCGAAGTTGCTGAAGACTGCGTTGTCTTTTCCTAGTGACTGTAGTAAGTCTGTTAGGACAGGGATTGGGAACCTGTCTGGTACAGTTACCTGGTTGACTCATCGAAAATCTATGATTGATCTCCATCCTCCATCTCTCTTTGGAACTAAAAATAAAGGTGAGTTCCACGGTGATGAGGAAGGTTGGATCACCTTTTCGTCAGACATGTATTGTACTATTTGCTGGACTACCACTCTTCTGCTGTGGGGGTAGCCTATATGCTGGGATGTAGATTGGGTTAGCTTCCGGTTTGAGCGGAATATGATGATTTGTCAACGTTGTTTTACCTAGGGGTTCTCCAGGTAATGCTATGATTTCCTTGAATTCGGCGAGTAATTCCAAAAGATCACTTTTGCCTCGAGGATGATCGACTATTTCACGTGTGGCGCTATCAACGCTACATTATTTACAATATGTGATTTTTCGTCTGATTAACCCTTTGTTACACTGCCTATTGGTAACTCTAATGGCTCTTCTACAATCGCTTTGTTATATACAAGGAGAGTACCTAAACACCACCCCTTTCACTCACACACAACATCTGTTCCTTCACTCACATTTGGCAAACGTACTGTGACTCTAGTTAGTTCCTGGCTATGTAACCGTTGTACACCAGTTAACACAGCAGGCGTTAGAGTCCATTTCTGGCCGCTTTCATTCGAAATGTCCATTGAGTCACTAGGTGGAGTTTCAGAGAGTGACTCCAGTACTAATTGCTGCTGTGCCAAAGACTCTCCCGCGCCTGTCGAGGCAGTTATTACATGAACACCCGAAGTAAGCAATGGATTTGAAGTTTGCATTGCGTGATATGTTTTACAATTATGCGTGATTGTTTGATCTCGTGGCTGAACGTTAATATTATTCTGCCTTAGAGTGGTCAGACCAACTGTCCCGTCCGCTGGCAAAGAAAATGCCTTAACTATGTAGAAATCCGCCAAAAACGCTTTACTGGACCAAGAAAAACGGATTGGTAGTGTTATCACCCCGCTATGTCTGATTTGATTCCCGACACACCGGACAGAGGAATGTCTGTAGGTCTCATTGGCCACTTAATTGGAGGATATCGCCGCTGGAGTTCATTGAACGACTTTAATGAGATAACATTGGCACAGGCCCCCGTATCTATATCTAGGGATAACTGATTGTTACCTATCCTCTCTGGTATGGTCAACACCTCCACTTTGTTTACGCAGCGATTAATGAGCCGGTGATAGAAGCGTTGTTTTCTTGAACCGTTGATGCTATCCTAGATCGTGTTGCTGGACGCGCTCCTCTTCCCCCGAAGGCTGTATAGTTGTCTCCCTTCGATTTTCCACTTCTTGCCGCATACGCTATACATTTTTACTATTTTTTTGTGTTGTGGTATGGATGAATCGGCTGCTTGTCCAATTAACCAGTCCGTTCACACATATTTATATTTGGGTTTTAAGTAACGAAACCCAAACGGTAATTCCTTTGTTTTATTATAAAAGGTTGTATATATAATTCCTGAGTGTATATCAACCGTAAGTCTCACTGTCTAGGAGTGAATGAGAAAGGGACGGCGTTTATGTATGATAAACGTTAGGTCACGTCCTTACAATATGAGTTGAGGTGAGCTACTGAAGCTTAAGGGCATCGCAGTGCGTGCTTACAGAAATGCTGAGCTATGGGTCTCGCCCTCTTGGGTGAGTTGCCCGCTCACGTGTCCATCTCATGTCTTACTCATAGACAGTGGAAAGTTACAGGGTGGTGAATCTGAATATAATATCAGATGTATTGACCCATTTATATAATACGTTCTGTTGATGAGACAGGGGCCTATTACATCGCTCGGTCACCTACCAGCCGAGCTCCGTGAGGCCTAAATAACTCACAGAGTACAGTACATCCTAGACAACCCTAACCATGTTATAAACAGATATGTAGACACTAAGCTGGGGAAATTACTGTAGGGGTATTCTCTACTACAGGGGACCTAGACTTTTGTGTCGTACGGGTTAGTATATTATGAACAATGTTGAATTTGGATGATACTGCCCGGTAATAACAGAACAGGAACATAATTGCCAGAATTAACAGAATAGAGGGAATCGTAAGACTTGGTAGTGCAAATTCCCGTGACAGATAAAATGGCAAGTTATTATTCAAATCAGCAAAATGTGTCTCGTTCAAGAAAGCTAACACTTTTAATTTCTCTGATACTATTTGAATATCCTTGATAGTGAAATTCATTATAGGAAGTGGAATTAAAGCAAACTTGAGTTTTCGATTTAAGCAAAATGCTGATGAGTAGGCAAGGTCCGTAATGTACTACAAGTGATTTCACAGTAATCAGGAGCCTTGTAATGCCCTTTCACAACTAGCAGCTTAACACCATTTTGGCATTTTAAAATTACAGTAGTGAGATTTGGAAAGAACAAATACTGCACATTGTGAAGGTGAGCGTGGAACACAGTCTTTAGACTAACTGGCCTATAACTGCATTGCGCTAACGCTGTGCGTACATTTGGTTGTATGACTGCCAATTCACATATTCCTTCTGCAGCAGGAATAAATGCAAACATGTAGGCTGGACATACGTGTAGGTGTAGATAAGACGACTTACACCGTGACAGTACCTCAGAATCCTCTATTGATAACAATGAATATTCTTCATCTACTAAGAAAAGTTCTTTAGGCCTATCTAGGGTATACAGTGTGTCGTTCACAAACCAGGGGAAGGGTTCTAAATGCCATGCATTAAACTCATGTTGCCCTCGCATAGGAATGTGGATCAGAATTGCGTTGTGCGTGAGGGTTGACTCCAACAGTGGGTAATAATATTGAACCTCATTGTCATTGAAAATCGGAGTTAAATGATACTGCAACTTGGCTATTTTTAAAGCTTCAAGAAGCGTCTGCACAGGCACAAGCTTCGCGTCCACACGTCCTATCCCGGCATCTACAATGCTATCTGTTAGTTCATTTTTAGAGGTTACAATTTTATGAACTGAAATTTCAGCAGCATGCAAATATTCTGTGAAGTAAAAGAGCCATTCTAACGTCGGGATTGCTTTCTGTAACCTAGTAACAATCCTCGAAACTTGGTTAGACTCCATTATGAATGCATTAACCTTTGATTCTAGAGCAGTAATCGCGTGAAAGGTTTGAGAAATAACACGATTCTGTTGAGATACAGCTTGAACGACAACGTCCATGAAACTATTGTCGAATTCATCGAAGCTGTGCTGAGACCATGAAGAATGTCCAATGCTGATTGTAATTGGCCGTCGACGTTTTCCATCTGACGCGAAAGTACGAGTTAACTTCTACTCGCAGAACGTAGTTTCATACAATAGTCATTTGGGACATTTTGCTTCTGAACAGTCTGTAAGGATGTATCAATCACATTATCATCAACTGGAGGTAAGACATTTATCTGGGTCTTCTTCAGACGATCCGCGTGCACGACATCTGCGATCTGTGCATTAGGCTTCCATATTTTGAATTTGTTGCCTGCTTCTTTTGAGATTATGCGGAATGGACCAGAAAATTTCGCCGAAAGTTTGGAGTTCCTTTCAGGTTCCTGTAACATAACAGCGTCCCCAACGTTCAGTGCGATAGGTTTAGCATGTTTATGTTGTTTGATGATCATTTCGGCGCGTGACGCCGCTAGCTGTGATCGTACTTGGTTATGAATTTCTGTAAAGACATGAATTTGTTTTGCCGCAAAATCATCCGTATTATATACCGTGTATGGCGCCTCTGTAAGGATGTCGTAAGGCAGACGTTTATCTGTACCATAGACAATATAGTAGGGTGTTTTGCCCGTAGAGCTATTAACTAACCCATTAATCGACGCTGCAACCTGCGGTAACCAATCCTCCCATGCGTATTGAAAACCACTAACAATTGGACGCAGTATTTCTAGGATTTTACGATTGGTTCTTTTAATAAGGCCATTAGCCTGTGGATGATAAGCTGTCACAAAAGTTTGTTTAATTCCATATTGTGCACATATATGCTCTATTAGCTCATTCTTGAACTCTGTTCCATTATCAGAGAGGAGAACTTTAGGCGTAGTATATGGACATATGAGATTCATCACTAATGCATAGGCTACTGCTTCGGCCGTTTTGCTTTTTAGTGGGACCAAGACCACGAACCTGGAAAAATGATCCACACACACTAAGACGTATCCTGATCCCTGATGACTCATTGGGAGCTGTAACACATCAACAGCGACTGTGTCAAACGGACGGTCTGGTGTAGGATATTGTAGAATCGGGGCAGGTGATCCTGTTGATCCTTTATGTTGAGCACATGCCAAACAATTAGCTATGTGTAATTCTATGTCTTTCTTCATAGTGTTCCAGAAATACTTCTTTCGTAAATCCGCTAAGCATTTATCACGACCTTGGTGACCTGCTTGTGGGACATCGTGGAACAATGTCATTACTGCTTTGCGCAACGTGTCAGGTACGACTATTTGAGACACATTACCCTCAGGAGATTTTCTCGTCCTATTGAGTATGTTATGTCGTAATTCAAACTGACTTAAGGGAAGAAATAACTTGGGGAGTTTAACATCCTCGCCCGATTCGAGAGCAAAAATAACAGCTGACCAATATGGGTCGCGTCGTTGCTCATCTTCCAGCTGCGAAAGAGTGAATGTTGATACAGGCATTACTGGTGCTATATTTCTTGACAGAGCGTCGGCGACAACATTCGCCCTCCCAGGTAAATACCTAAATTCGGGGTCAAACTCTTGAATTGTCAGATACCAGCGTGCTAATCTGCCTGATAAGTTTCTGCCATGGAACAGTTCGGTGACTGCCGCATGATCAGTAAAAACAGTTATCTTGTAGCCAAAGATAATGTCTTTGAACTTCTTAAGTGCCCACACAACGGCTAACGTTTCTAAATGCGTCACCGAATAACGTGTTTCAGCATCGATTAGTTTGCGACTTGCAAATGCTATCACTCTAAACTTCCCACGCGTGTCCTCTTGCATGAGCACTGCTCCGACTCCAATTCCGGAAGCGTCAGTACAGAGAGTGAAAGGTTGAGTGTAGTCTGGGAATGCTAGAACCGGGGCATTGGTTAGCGCTGTCTTCAATGCCGTAAAACTTTCCTCGTGTTCAGCATCCCATTTGAACACTGCATCTTTTTTGAGCAACCTCGTTAGGGGCGATGCTAATGTTGCATAGTCCTTGATAAAGGAACGATAATAACCAGATAATCCGAGAAAGCTACGCACATGATCATTTGAGGTAGGACGCGGGAACTGAGATACAGCTTTGACTTTATCATTAACTGTGTGTATGCCCTCACCGTCGACTACATGACCAAGGAAATGGATTCTGGATTTTAAAAACTCGCACTTTGAGAGTTTTATTTTGAGGCCTGCTGTGGAAAGTTTGGCCAAAACTTCACGCAGTTTAATCAGATGGGAATCGACGTCCTTACTGACTACTATTAGATCATCCAAATAAGCGCAGACTGTGTTACCAATTAGTCCGGCAAACAGGGTGTTGATCATTCTTTGAAATGTTAGTGGGGCATTTCTGAGACCAAGTGGCATTCGTAGAACTCAAAGTGGCCTAGAGGCGTGCTAAATGCCGTGATTTCTCGTGATTTTTCATCGAGTGGTATTTGCCAATACCCACTAAGCAAATCTAAGTTGCTAAATACTGCATTATCCTTGCCTAAGGATTGCAATATGTCGCTCAAGATATGCATTGGGTACCTATCAGGGATTGTTTGATCATTTACGCGCCTGAAATCTATGACAGGGCGCCATCCACCATCCTTTTTCGGGACCAGGAATAATGGGCTATTAAAGGGGGATTTTGAGTGTCTAATGACATTCTCATCTAACATACCCTGTACCATATCTTGCACTACAGCGCGCTGGCTATGAGGTAGTCTATAAGCTGGTACGTCAATAGGGATGATTCCTTCCTTTAACGCTATATGATGGGATGTTAAATCTGTCTGACCTAGCGTTTCCCCTGGCAAGGCTACTATATGTCTATAGTCGGCAAGCAGCTCTAACAGGCGTGTCTTGCCCTGAGGATGATCGATCACCTTAACATGTGGCGCTATTTGATCTATCCTGGCCAGTCCAGTCTGTTGGCAATTCGCAACAATACCTCGAATTGGGAATTTATTTGGTTGCACTTCGACATTGTTGTGATATCTAGAAAATCACACAAATAACATCCTTTATTTAAGATTTGTGATATTGTGAAATTGCTGCCGCAATCCCGTAGACTTGTGTGTGTGTGTGTCTCACAGCAGACACAGCTGATTCCAAGGTCCGGTGACTGGGTCAATGTTCACAAAAAATCCTGAGTACAGCAAACCGCCGCTAATGGTCACACAACGTCATCCACAACACCATACCTCAGAATGCAGAGACCATCTCTCAGACCGGATGTGTCATCATCACTAGGGTGGGTGCTGGGTGCTGGTAACTGGGGGTTGTTCACGCCATATGAAAGAATTTTGTTGACAGGATGTTGATTGATGAGTAGTTTCAACAACTGCAGTCACGTCCTGTCACACCCTGGGCAGTGAACGAATCATTTGCAGAAACTAATGTTCACTTCAGCTCACAGGATTGTTGCATTGGTGAATTCCTCATTCTGGTAATGGAGAGTACTCTTCAAAATTGCAGGTACTATCTTCCAACTCTTGCTGCTGTAATCACGCTGGGAAGGTGTGTGGTTGAGGTCGAGATGTATCTCTGACGCATGATCCGCCTTCCTCTTAATAGGATTGGTAGACAACACTTTCGTCCTAGCGGTGAGCATAGGTTCAGAATGACTCATTGCTGTGTAGGAAACATCTTTAAATGTAACACTATTATTACGTGGATGAACATCTATCATGTTCTTTCGAAGAGTTGGTAGACCAAGTAACCCGTCAGCTGGCAAATTGAACTGCTGAACTATATAAAAGTCCGCGGAGAAGGGAGAACCACGTCTTGAGAATCTGAGTGGTAACGTCACCATTCCTTTGATGCTCAGCTGAGTACCTGAAACTCCTTCGAGCTCAGCGTTACTAGGCCTCCATTTGAATTTGCGGTGAGGGAATTTACGTTGTAACTCGTGAAATGATGTCAAGGCCAATACATTAGCGCAAGCACCTGTGTCTATATCAAGAGCCAATCTGGTATTATCCACTCTCACCGGCACTGACAACACTTCCAATTTGCTAAGCGGCGCTATTAACGAGGCCGCTATAGAAGTGCTGTGAGGAGGGGTGGGAATTACCCTATCTATCCCTCTCCGTGCTGTAGTGTGCGCTGGCCTTCCCCCGATGACTTGTCCTGGGGACGTTTCTGCTTGCGCCTATACGACACCTCCGTTTCACTTAGGTCCACTCCTCTAGCCTTTATTAGTATATCTCACTCATGTGAACTATGAGATGTCGATTTGTGAAGAGCGCACCATTTGCGCGCTGTCTAGGTAGGAGGAGGAGGTGCTGCTTTGGCTACCTCTCTGTTTGACCTTGAGAATGGCTTTGCACCGGGTGTGGCCTTAAAATTAGCACTATTACCTCGGAGCTGAAAACAATCTTCCATTACGTGGCCACGTTTATTACAATGTGCGCATCGTAACGATGTTTTCTGTTTATATGTTAGGTGGGGAGGAGTAATCGAAGCTAAGTGTGTCGCATAAGGAGTCTGAGAGTGAGGCATCTGTGGCATCTGAAGTTGGCCCAGCTGGGACCTACCCCCAAAAATCCCAATTAGCGTTCGCTTGAACTTTTCATAGTCAGGGCTTTGCAAACCAAACGCATTTAAACGACTGCCTGCATAGGAACCCTGCGTTATATGGGAACGTACATATGCTTTCCTTTCTTCGTCAGTCGTTATGTGACTATTGTGCATGCTATCTTCACATGCACGAATAAAATGTGCGACCCTATAATCGTCTTGTCCCGTGAAATTTCGAACATAATCGCCGCGTTGCATGATATTAATAACATTATCAGCTTTAGGTGTGGTAGTAGTACTGGTGTGAGGGAAAGAGGACGCCATTTTAGTGTTAGTATTAAGCAAGTTAGTATTCTTACTCTTAACAGAAGGCTGGGTTAATAATGTTGTTACCGATTTAGCAACAGACACACTATCACCTGTAACAGGGAAAACTGCTTTAGTATACTTAGGTGAGGTACTATAGTGATTACCAGACCGTAGGGTACGACGGTTTAAGTCGTCAAATGAATCGTCTATAACTTTCTCACTACTTCCTACCGAATCATTTAACTGTGTTCCATACTCAAAATCTATGTCAGTCTGGGCTTGATCATCTATGAGTTGGTTATCAGCAAACAGTTGCGCTAGGCATTCGATTTCATCTACATTAGACATGGGAAACTTAGAAATTATCTATTAGCCCCCTTGGGTCAATGAATACTTAACAGTAAGTAGATCACTTGCCTCTCATTTACAAGACAAATGAATATGAATTGTAATTAATTATTAAACTATCAATAAGAAGACAGACACTTACAAACTACTGTAAATTATAGGATTTCAATACATTAATCTTACATTCGACACTTTATCATTGAAATAATCCTATCCGACGAACCTATAGGTGTGAAGATATCTCTCGAACGTGTTCATGTGTGTAGAACTATGTAATTTAAATACCTATTTATACAGAGTAGTACGTCTGTATAGAAAATGTGATCCTTCAAAAGTTCTGAGTGGAGTGGTGGGTGGAGTGTGGGCGGGGCCTCTTCCTAGGATGCGTGCGCTGCTGCTGGTTTCCTTGGCAACGAGAAGACGCTTCTGCTTTGGTGAGAGACGAGTCCACTTGAATTAGGTGAGTTCCTCCTCCGGCGATCAGAAAACTGCTGATGATTGGATATCACACTGTTATTTGCTGGTTCGCTGGCGAAACTGCCGTATGCCAAGTCTTCACAGTCCACGTATATATGGAGATCTGTATGATGACACCGGAATTTCGTAATTCGCGCTGACGACACAACAATACTGCTCAGCTGTTAGTAAAATACCAATTGGTAGGCCAGGCTACGAAACTTTTCTTCAACACTGCAACACTGTAATGTCTAGGGAATGCTGAGTGGAGTCTATCTCAACCTGCTCCTTGTATATGTACCAACAGGCTGTAATATATGTATATTACGAATTTTGCACGTATTTGTATGTGACAGAGATAAGGAGCGCTCACTACATATCGTCTCAATACGGGATATAGTTTTAAACACTCGGATTATGTAACGCGTCACTGCTGTGTGGTTTCTTGTTTTTCACAAAACACAGACTGATGATACCACTACCAGTTTGAAGAATCCGTACACACCGCTTGCCACCTATATGAATCGGCTGCTTGTCCAATTAACCAGTCCTTTCACACATATTTATATTTGGGTTTTAAGTAACGAAACCCAAACGGTAGTTCCTTTGTTTTATTATAAAAGGTTGTATATATAATTCCTGAGTGTATATCAACCGTAAGTCTCACTGTCTAGGAGTGAATGAGAAAGGGACGGCGTTTATGTATGATAAACGTTAGGTCACGTCCTTACGATATGAGTTGAGGTGAGCTACTGAAGCTTAAGGGCATCGCAGTGCGTGCTTACAGAAATGCTGAGCAATGGGTCTCGCCCTCTTGGGTGAGTTGCCCGCTCACGTGTCCATCTCATGTCTTACTCATAGACAGTGGAAAGTTACAGGATGGTGAATCTGAATGTAATATCAGATGTATTGACCCATTTATATAATACGTTCTGTTGATGAGACAGGGGCCTATTACATGGAGACTGATGTACTATACACCGTTTATTCGAAGTTCCTTTAGTGTTTGGAGACATTTTACTTTCTGTGTAATGTCCCTTTGTAGATTTTGGTTTAACAGGACTATCTGAAATCCTTAGGTCCTGCGAGGATTCTTTCCTTCGATCCTGCTTCTGGCCGGCTGGGGATTTATCTGCTTGTCCTGCAAACCAGCTTTTTACTGTGGTATGTCCCTTACGTTTGCAGACTTTGCAAAAAGGTATTTTTTTTGTGTTTGGTTCCCGTGACTGGTGCCATAGACAACGCCCGAGGAACATCTTCCTTGGGTTCCGCAATTGCTTCTACATAATGTATAAGCTTCGTTCCTTTTTTAAATTCTTTATATTGGGCTTTCTTGCGTAAGGGTTCATTTGATGACGAGATTGACTATTGATATTCAATAATTATGCAGAAATTTACTTTAGACATGTTGTCATTGTTAACGCTCATAGGAGCGTTATTGGTTCCTGCTGGATAATAAGACCCTTGTCGTTGACTCGATGAGTATAATTTGGTCAAACCTGTTAAAGAACAACTCACATATAACAAATGCTGGTATATCAGGACACACAGTATGAATAGTACGATCAATATGCAGTACATAACCTATTAACCTCTTAAATATAACTTACATGTTACAACTGTTTATACATCAGGAGACAATTTGTATAATATGATCAATATACAGTACATGAATATACTTATTAAAGTTATTTAGAGTTTTTTAGAGGATTTAATAGTTCACAATCACACTCACGTTTGGGGTCTGGGGTTTGACCAACGAGAACAAATATAATATCCTCTTGTTATATGTTGGTCGAACGAAAGATGTTGTCTCTACGGTAGGAGGCGATAGACTATCCCTCAGGCAGTCATACAGCTGCGTGGCCGTCGCCCATTTAAACACCTCAGCAAAATTCGTTGTCAACACTATGTCTCTCCTCTCACCCTCTCTTTCTCTCGTCTAGTTTATCTTACTGTGGCGGTAACACTCCCCCTGTCGGGCTTCGCACGAAATTACGGCCTATCATTAGATTCACTCTCCGACCCTTTCCAACAGGCAGAGTCTCGTCACTGGGCGTATTTACATTGAGTCCTTTGTCTTCACTTTAACACCTCACACAAGGCCATCTGCGCTTGGTAGTGCCTGCAGTACTCTCTCTGACATCCACTGACTCCTGGGGAAGGGTTGTCCAGACATGATCACAATATCCCCAGCGTGGAGATTACAGCAAGCCTTGAATAATCTTTGTCACTGACGTTGAGTCGGGAGATATTCCTTTACCCACCTCTTCCGAAATTAGTCCGAGGTGAATTGGGCATGCTTCCATCTTCTGTCAAGTCGGCTTGGCGTTGGTGGGTAGGCCTCCAGTCACACACGTCCATATTGTGCGGTCGAGTAATTTGCGGCACTTAGGTAACCAGTATGTCCCATGTATTATGGCAAGAGTGTGTTCTCGTCCTAAATGACCAGCTCTAGTCAAGTGTACCTCTCTCACAATGAGCTCCGTGATCCTGTTGTCCCTCGGCAACAGTATGGGATTCTTCTGGTCTGGGTGGAGGGTGGCATGTTTCAGTCAGCCGCCTATTCTGATCAAACCGTGCGTGTCTACATGAGGTTCCAGTCGACTCGCGTCACTACCTCTCACGTTCCGAGTTCTCGAGGGAATACTTTCCTTTACATAAATCTTATGACGACTAACTTCGCATCTTCCAATTCGCTGACCTTGAGTCGATGTTTTCGGTGATGTCTGTGCTTTCGCTTCCCCAGCCGCCATTCTATGAACCTTTTAATCCACACTACGCTATTCAGAAGTCGATGCCACGAGGAGTACCTGGCCTGTAGCTTTTCGAGGATACCTCCCCCAACTGGTCAGCGTTCGTCGTCAGTACTGTGGTTTCCTTCTTCACCTCTGGGTCTCCGTCTGTGAGGTCTGGAATCCTCATTGGACTCTTTTGCCAACCGTCTTCTTCCAACAAGAGGATAGTAGGTCCCCGAATCCACCTACCCTCATCGTTGAGCTCTGTTCCATGTAGTCCACGAATAGCGTCATCGGCTGTGTTCAGTGCTGACTTCACGTGGCGCCATTGTTCTGCATTGGAGTCCTCGTGTATTGTTGCCACTCGATTGGCCACGAAGGAATGGAAGCGTCTTTCGGTGTTTCGTATGTACTGAAGGACTGCTGTATTGTCTGTCCGGAACACTGATCTGTCTATTTGTAATTCAAGTTCTTGTCGTAGTTGTTTGCCTGCCTTGGCAGCCAGTACTGCCGCGCAGAGCTCGAGTCGAGGTTTGGTCTGCCACACACGAAGGAGATATGGTGGTTTCCATCTTTACACGTGGGCCTAAGATACGATACAGCTGTATATGTTGTTGGGAGGCGTCGTAAACGTGGTGTAGTTGCACGGCAGCCACTGGATTTGCATTCTCGGGTGGGTAGCACTGTGGAACGTGTACCTGTGACAGGTTGAATTGAATTGAATTGAATTGAAACAGTTTATTTAGCCAGAAAAACACAGATACAGAGTGTATAATAATAACAATATTAACATGGCTGAGCCAGTTGAGAACCTGAGGTCTCTTTGAGGCACCTGATATATATTATACATTTATCTCAAGGAAGTATTACGTAACATTTAGTATCATCTGGAATAGCATGTGTATGTATATTCTGTATGCTGTATTTATATTATGCTATGTATATTATGTATGTGCTCCATTTATGTATTATTTATTCAGCCTAGCTCGCAGCGTGTGGCAATGTAATTACCATGTCCCACATGCTTAATTAATGTGCCTGGCGACGTATGGAAGCTGCTAATGTATCACTTGCCATACGTCGTCTATAGAGCAGTTGACAAGCAGACAGGTTGAGGAGCGGTACTCCCCTTGTGTACATATCTCTTATCCAGTAAACAGAACCTACAAAATCTATACAGGTGTTTGTGTTCGCTCCTGTATATTGACTTATTACCCAGAACATGAACAGCATGGTAGTAATAAGTACATCTCATAGTGTTACCACGGTTATCACTTCACTATTCATTTATTTATTTATTTTTTTTATTATTATTTTGTTTATTTATTGATTTATACATACATATACACACACACACACACACACACACACACATATATATATATATATTTCATGTAAATCCACAATGAAAACGTGGATAAGATAAATCTTGATAAAATCACACGAAAGCTAAGGTACTCCGTTGTTTCCATTTTCCCGTGTGATTTTATCAAAACATATATATATATATATATATATATATATATATATATATATATATATATATATATATATATATATATATATATACATTAGGGTGTGTCATAGGAGGGAAGATCAGCTAAAACTAATGGCCCATCACTTTTTTGGTAGATTTTAGTGTATATAAACAGAAAATAGTTTCAGTTTCAATATTTTGCAACCTTTTGCTAGGTAAATTTTAGCGTGAAATTTATCGAAAATCTAACGTACAGCTGCATTAGTAGGGTGTGTCATACGGAGGCGAATTTCTTTTTTTTTAGTTAAAAAAATCGGCCCATGGTACTAATGATGTAGTTCTATGTGCAGAATCATGTGATATCTTCAGATTTAAAAATTTTTATTTTTTGCTAGGTAAATTTTAACTTGAAATCTTATGAAAATTCAGTATTCCCACCCTTTTACCAACACCACTAAATAGCTTATTTAAAGTAAAGTAAATGTATCAGGTTAATATATTAGGATGAAAATGATCCAGAATAGTGAAACGAATGATCTTGACACATTTATTAAATTTAATATTCCTTTAGAAAACAAAATCATCAAATACAAAAACCGGTTTTACTACTACGACCCGGTGTTGCTGCACACATAGAGAACATGTCTTTCTTGCTTCTGTTTCTACTCATCACCTCCCTGCTGACCACCTGAGCTCGGATGTAGCCTTCCCTCCTCTCCTGGCTGTACACGTGACTGCTGGCCTCGCTCACTTGCTGTACACAACGCTCTATACTCTGGGTGTGCGAGGGCCAGGCAGGGACATGCATGGGGTTGTCCAGGAAAGCTCTGACTTGAACATTGGTGAAGCTGCAGGTAAGAGGGGGCTCACTGCCAGCCTGGATGTTATCCAGATCTATGAGATCAGTGAGGGTCTTGGCACCTAGATTGACTTCAGGAGTCTTCCTGACCCTGAAGGAATCGTCACCAACTGATTCGTCATGCCCAGATCCTCTCATAAGTCTCATATCCAAGATCTTTTTGACTGCCACTCTTCTCTCCTCCTCATCCTTACTGCAGAGCATTGTCTGCAGAACTGCCTCGGGATGAGCATACCAGGAAGATCTCCTCACAGTCTGCTCCACAATCTGAACAACCTTCCTTGGCTGACTCCTCAGAGCTCAAGCTGGAAGAGAACATGCCTCGACCTTCGGAGAACGATGACTTGACCTTGGTGTTGAACCAATTTGGCAAGTAGACACTCACGATGAATTGGACAATAAGTCTCAGGTTGTGAAGCTGGTTCCCTTTCAGTTTATGATGAGCGACCCAAATTCTGCAGAACCCGAGAGCCGTTGTGAGGCACCTAGAATGTGAGACTGGACCTATCTGCAGGTAAGCAAGTCTATCAGGCATGACCCCAGTTTTGATGGCACTGCAAATCATATAACCATAGTACTGGTCAGTACTCAGGTCGTCAATGACAGTATGTGCAAGCTCAACGAGTGGAGGGCCAACTGTGATTTTTTCAAAGCTCGGATTCATTTCTAACTCAGTGGCAGAGTCCAGCATCTTGCCAAGAGGACCAGACCATCTGTTGTTTGAAAGAGTCTTGCCATCCAGCTCCTGGATCAGATGTCTGAGTGGCAACTCGTTGGTGTGGAGGTCACAAACAATCCAGACCAGCTTCCTCCCAATCTTCCGCTCTATCCACTGTATGACCCCCCCCTAGCCACCCTGTGTTCGTGTTGGTGCTGTCCCCTCCAATGGCCTGCAGGGTCTGGTCTACGTTCCTCTCTCTGAGCCAGTTCACAATGTTATCTGCCACTATCTCAGCTGGTTTCCTGATGTCATCTTTTTCTGGAGTGAAATGCACCCACAAATACTTCCTCCTGGTTCACTGCAGCAGGAGTAGTGTTCCTCCTTCACCATGGCAGGGAACAACATCAGAGATCTCCAACTTTCATGAACACTTTAGTGTCATCCTTCCACCAAAAAGCAAATCAAAACAATTGATTCTGGTCTTTTCTATCCTTATCAGAAAAACTCCTTCAGTACACGATGTAAGCCCTCAGAGGCCTTCCATTCTGAAAGAAGACCTGATCACCAGGTGAACACCGCAAAGCGATTAAACCACTGTCAATCCAGCAGCTGCTGCTATCTCTCTGCGTTTTCTCTGAGACCAGTGTGGTGTCGCATATGGCCAGCTATGCTCTGGATATCTTCCTATTTCGAATCTATGCCTGGAAGGTTTGGGATCATTTTCTAAGAGTCACCATTCTCTGGTCACACCTCGGATCAGCCATAAGTCAACAAACTCGAATCAGGGCTGACCCAATCATCGGCCTTTTACTCAATTTGGGCCTTCTTCGCGTCCTTTTTTCTCGGCAACCTTCTCCTCTTCTGTCTTCTGTGGCAGCCCTGTCCTTTTAAGGACTCCGGAATCTTAAGCAGAAACCATGAGAGTCTTTATATCGTCAGCCTTCTGTATGGATAAATGCTGTTCGATCATTAGGAATCTTCAGTTCACGCTTTTGGTAAATACAGGAGAATGTGGGGCCTTGATTTACAGTCACGATCGCATCTAAACTCGTGACAGAAGAACGACCGGGAAGCACTCCCTGCAAAGTAATTATCAATAAATCGGTCCAGGCTTTTTTCAAGCAAAGCCGTCTCCAACCTCTCTATAAAAGTTTTCCTCTCCCCAAGAGATATCTTTGCTCTTTTCCAACTGGCTAAAGGGGTCTCTCACCAATCTCTTCCTGGGACTTAAGCTAGTGACCGAGCCTGAACTGGAGCGTTGCAAGCTTTCAGAGCGGCACCAAAAGCAAATATTTGTGCTTATCATATCACTGGCAATGTTCTTGTTTGTGTAGGTTCTTTTTGGTCTTTTTTCTCACTGATTTGCCTTGATTAAAAACACCAGTGATCCTCAAAGACTTCAATGTAGGCAACTCCGAGAGCTCTTCCCAGACCCAAGATAGTGACTGAGATGGCGATTTTTGTCTTCGCCCTGACACGCCAGCCATCGCAAAAATATTATCAAACTTCATGAAATGCATCAGACCTGGAAACAGAAAAAATATTGTTAGTTGGGTTGTTAAAGAATGAAGTCAGAAAAGCAATGCTCCATTATTTAATTGTATGCACTAAATGTAAGTAGTGGGCGGTAGCCAAGCAGATGGGAAAAGACCGCAAAACCAATGGCTCTAACAATTTTTTCGGTAGTGATTTTGTCATAGGAGGGAAGACTGGCTAAAACTAATGGCCCATCACTTTTTGGTAGAATTAGTATATAAACAGAATGAATACCTGCGCTTCCAACATTTTGAAACCCTATGAAAATTTTTATGTGAAATCTCCTTCAGAAAATCCAACGTACAGCTGTATTAATAAGTACTACAAAATTGGAAACAGGCATTGAAGCTTTCGACTTCATTCTTTAACAACCCAACAATAATATTTTTTTCTGTTTCAGGATCTGATGCATTTATAAGTTGATAATATTTGCGATGGCTGCTTGTGCTGTGACGAGAACCCAAAATCCAGCCATCTCAGTCACTATCTTGTCTGGGAGAGAGCTCCTGGAAGTCGAGAGTTGCTCACATTGAGAGATGCTTTGAGATACGGCAAGTGCTTCCAATCCAAAGCAAAACTGGAAAGTGATGTTAAAACCAAAGAACCTTGCCACAAACAAAGACATTGCCATAGTGATATGACCAAAGTTGTCTTGGCACAGCACACTTTGCTACCAGTCTGGGAAGCCTCCATGTCATAAACAAATAGTTGAGGAAGATTGTGTATATATCGTTGAGCTAAAGCTGCAGTGCTGCAAGAGATATCTTCTTGGGAGATGCAAAACTTCAGGAAGAGCGACGTGCTTAAGGCCAACTGGACCAGTTATTTGGATATAATTATCGTAAGCCCAATTGTTCTTCTGTCCAGCTGATGGCATCGTGATCAGTAAAATCCGGAGGCCCATATTCTCCTTGTAGTATTTAAAAAGTGAACTGAAGATTCTCTAAGATCGAACTACATTTGTCAAAGTGCAGAGAGGGAAGACCGGCGAGATAGCCTTCATGTGATTTCTAAAGTCAAGATATTCCGAGTCCAAGAGACAGAGCATTTTCACAGAAGATGTAAGAAGATGTATGGAAGAGTTGTTGAGAAAAGAGACCTTTATATTCCAGTGAGGTAAAAAGGCCGATGATTGGAGTCAAGTTGATTAGAGTTTAATGACTTCCCCATGGCTGATCCTGGAGGCTGGGACTAGAGAATGGTGACTGTGGTCCTCAACCCAGAAAAATACGATCCCAAACTCCTCCATAAAGCATGGCAAGACCAAATGTGAAAGACATCCCCGGAAAGCACAGGCCTCTGGCCAGCATGCGACAAATTACCATCGGGTCCTCAGTGATAAAACCGCAGAGATAGCAACAGCCAAGCCCTGGATTGGACGGTAGGTTTGATAACACCGATGATGTTCACTCAGACAGAGATCATAACAAAGTAAGGGAGAGCTCAGGAGAAACTTGTCAGTAACCTAGAAGAGGAGTTTGATAAGGGACAAAGAAATGAATCAATTGTTTGTTCTTTTGATGGGGAGAAGGGATGACACTAAAGTGTTCATGAAAGTTGGAGATTCTGGACAAGTTGTTCTCGCCATGGTGAAGGAGGAACACTACTCCCTGCTGAAGTAAAACCAGAGGAAAAGCATTTGTTATGGCACTTCACCCGCAGAAAGATGACATCAGGAAACCAGCTGAGATAGTGGCAGATAACATTAGAAACTGCCAAGAAAGAACGAAACAGACTCTGCAGCCACGAGGGGACACAGCACCAAACAACGAACAACAGGGCGGCTAGGGGGTCATACAGTGGATAGAGCGGAAGATTGGGAGGAAGCTGGTTCGATTGTTTGTAATTTCACACCAACGAGAGTTGCCACTCAGACATCTGATCCAGGAGCTGGATGGCAAGACTTTTCAAACAACAGATGGTCTGGTCTCTTAGGCAAGATGCTGGACTCTTGCCACTGGAGTTAGAAATAAATCCGAGTTGAAAAAGTGCACCGCTGTGCTGGCCTCCACCTGCCGGAGAGCTTGCACTACCGTCACGATTTGACCTGAGCACTGATCTGCTGGTGCATTAGCGGTTGCTAAGGATTTTAAGTATTATCGAAAACTGGTCATGCTTCGATAGGACCTATGCCATCTATGATAGGTCCAGTCTTCACATCTTGTGTGCCTCTGCCAAATCTGGCTTCCCAGGTTCTGCAGAATTTGGGTCGCTCATCATAAACTGAAAGGGAACCAGCTTCACAACCTGAGACTTATTGTCCAATTCATCGTGAGTGTCTACTTGCCAAATTGGTTCAACACCAAGGTCAAGTCATCGTTCTCCGAAGGTCCGAGGCATGTTCTCTTCCAGCTTGAGCTCCTGAGGAGTCAGCCAAGGAAGGTTGTTCAGATTGTGGAGCAGACTGTGAGGAGATCTTCCTGGTATGCTCATCCCGAGGCAGTTCTGCAGACAATGCTCTGCAGTAAGGATGAGGAGGAGAGAAGAGTGGCAGTCAAAAAGATCTTGGATATGAGACTTATGAGAGGATCTGGGCATGACGAATCAGTTGGTGACGATTCCTTCAGGGTCAGGAAGACTCCTGAAGTCAATCTAGGTGCCAAGACCCTCACTGATCTCATAAATCTGGATAACATCCAGGCTGGCAGTGAGCCCCCTCTTACCTGCAGCCTCACCAATGTTCAAGTCAGAGCTTTCCTGGACAACCCCATGCATGTCCCTGCCTGGCCCTCGCACACCCAGAGTATAGAGCGTTGTGTACAGCAAGTGAGCGAGGCCAGCAGTCACGTGTACAGCCAGGAGAGGAGGGAAGGCTACATCCGAGCTCAGGTGGTCAGCAGGGAGGTGATGAGTAGAAACAGAAGCAAGAAAGACATGTTCTCTATGGTGTGCAGCAACACCGGGTCGTAGTAGTAAAACCGGTTTTTGTATTTGATGATTTTGTTTTCTAAAGGAATATTAAATTTAATAAATGTGTCAAGATCATTCGTTTCACTATTCTGGATCATTTTCATCCTAATAAATTAACCTGATACATTTACTTTACTTTAAATAAGCTATTTAGTGGTGTTGGTAAAAGGGTGGGAATACTGAATTTTCATAAGATTTCAAGTTAAAATTTACCTAGCAAAAAATGAAAACTTTTCAAATCTGAAGATATCACATGATTCTGCACATAGAACTACATCATTAATACCATGGGCCGATTTTTCAAACTAAAAAAAAAAAAATTCGCCTCCGTATGACACACCCTAGTGCAGTAGTCCACTGCCAAATTCTGCTAGTGCGTGGTAGTGGAGGTCACTGAGGGATGGCATTTCCAGGGTGGAGAAAGCATTTTTGTAGCCCGAGTAGTCTGCGCCGAGTATGATTCTACAGGCCCTCTTTTGTACCTTATTTCGCTGGCGTTGTTGGGTTGAGTTGAGAAAACCAGGCTGGTGACCCATACGTTAATTTGGGGAGAATAAATGAGTTGTAGACAGTCCTCAGCTCTGGCCTGGGTGCCCCAAGCGACCTGAGTAGTCGTAGCATGTAGAGTCGGTACGAGGCTGCCTTGATTGTGTGGTTTACATGGGCCTTCCAGCAGTTTGTGGTCTATAGTTATCCCCTGGAGTTTGGCAGACTGCACTAGCTGGAGAGGATGGGCACCCACTGTATCATGAGTGTGGTGTGAATATGGTTTGTGTGGGGATCTGTTCTGGTGATAGTGTTTGCACAAAGCAAGATTGACTAGACATTAGTTCACAGCCAGAATGTGTGAAGCATAGTATTAAGCGAGAGATTAACTTGTTATATGCTTCTAAATAATAAAAAAATCCAGTCTTGCTAGCCACACAATTCCTCCAGCTCACCTCCACTCCTACCCTCTTCACCCACTCCAAGACCATCACCCTTCTCTCCTCCCGGACCCGGTTCCCTATTTAACGTCACCAGCGAATGCTTCGGACTCAGGTTCTTTCCTACAAGTTACTAGTTTCTGTTTTTATCATGTTATACATTTGTTTTTGCTATAATATTATTACTGGCCTTTAACAACAAATGTCTAAGCACGTAACTAGATCAGCATTTACAGTGTAGCATCAACAATTGAAAATTCTGAGACAGAACTCTCTAGGATAATACGCTAGATGACACTTTCTAGACAAAATTTCCACCTAGGAACAAATAAAACTAACCATCTGATAAAATAATTTAATTTTGATATTATCATTATTTTTTTGTGGTTTCGACAAAATATGTGTTGGAAAGAAGTGTTTATAGATGCAAACCAATCTGAAATAGCAGTGTTCATCATTTGCAGATATTACAAAAATTTGATTCGAGATGAATAGCAAGAGCTCTGCAGCAACGAAGGCAATGTCGAAACAGAGGACAAACATCTCAATAGAAATATGTAGATCAAATGCTGACAGCTGTTATATTTTGGTGTAATTTATTCTGCGTCATTTAATGAGTAAGAAAATAATTGTAACAGTAATTAATTTAATTTATTATCGAGGGTAATAGGCAAACAGCTCATGCTTTGTTTGTCCTCCTCACCACTACCTCTTGGTCGCCCAGATGCCACTCCCACATACGTGTGGGCGGGTAGTTGGTCGTGGGGACAGCCAGGTGAGGTTCTTAGATAAGACTTTTTGTGCAAGAGATAGGAAACGTAGGACTAGGGTGTGTTTTCCTGGGGCTGGGATAGGACATGTAGCTGAGAGGATAGGTAGGGATTTGTCAGGGGAGGGTACCAATCCAGTAGTGTGGCTTAGTGTGGGAGGTAACGACATAGGAAAGGTTAGGAGTGAGGAACTTTTTAAGAGGTATAGGGAGGCGCTGGGGAAGGATAGAGATAGGGGAGGGATCCCGATAGTATGTGGTGTCTTGCCTAGAAGAAGGGTTGGTCGTGAATGGCTGTACAGGGCAATTGCTATAAATTGCAGACTGGAAAAAAATTGTGCGAACAATGGTTGAGCATTCATTGATAACTGGTTACCATTCTATGGCAACGACTACAGTCGTGACAAAGTACAATTGTCTCGTGCAGGGGTAAAGACGTTGTCTGCATCCCTGGAGCGTGAAATTGTCACTCCAAAGGGGGGGTTTCGCCAGTAGAGAGAGATCGGGGTAAGTGGGAGTCAAAAAGCAAGCAGGTCCCGGGAAGTAAAATTGGTTGCTCAGGACAAGGGGCAAAAAAGGACCAGGGAAAGGTAGGATTAAATGTATACTATACAAATAGTACGAGCGTTTGAAATAAAATAGACTTGTTGAGAGCGGTTGTATGTACCGAGAATGTAGACGTCATAGCAATCACCAAAACTTGGATAAATCTGGCGAGCAAAATTTGTTTTATCAGAGTACCACATAGAAGGGTACAACCATTTTCACAAGGACAGGGAAGGTAGGAAGGAGGGATGGGTCGCACCCTTCGTCAGGGACTCATTAAAATGTTGTATTAATAATTCAATAATGGGTGAAATAGGAACCGAGTCTGTATGGGTAGAAATTACGGAAGGATGAGAAAAACTAATTATGGGAATGATTTACAGGCCCCCAAGTCTTGGGAAAGAAGCAGCTCAGCCCATATGGCAGGAAATGAGTAGGGCAGAAAAATATAACAACCTCTGCATTATGGGGGATTTCAACTTCAGAAATATTGACTTGGACAACATTGTAGGTGACTTTGAATCTGAAGACTTCCTAGACGCAGTATAGGACAATTTTTTGAAACAACTAATTACAGAACTTAATATAGGTGACAATATATTAGACCTAGTATTAACAAATAAAGAAAATATTATCAGAGATATCACAGTAGGGGAAGAACTAGGTAACAGTGATCACAGAGAAATCAGGTTCACCCTAAATTGGGAAACGAAAAACAATGACAATATGGTCAGAGTCCCAAACTTTCGACTGGCAGAATATCAGGGGTTAGGAAGGTGCCTAGGTGAGGTCGCCTGGGAACAGTCAGGTCAGTCCCCGGTAGGAACGGGTGAGGTCACATGTGACACCACAATTGATCATAACTATAATATATTCACTCGTATACTACGTAAAGAACAAGAAAAAATTATACCATACAGAAAAATTAGGTCAAATAAGAATGAGCCAAGGTGGATGATCAGAAAACTTAAACATGACATAGGAATAAAGAAAGGAATTCATAAGAAATTAAAGGGAGGGGAGGAGCAGCTCAGAAATAGGTATAATGAACTATCTCGGATTTGAAGACAAATATAAGGAAGGCAAAGAGAGACTATTAAATCAGGATAGCAAGAGAATCCAAGGCGAATCCCAAGGGTTTTTTCAGGAATATCGAACAAAGGTCAAGGACAAAGTTGGGCCTTTAAAGTCAGGGAGGGGGGAAGTGATCTATGCCAGTGAAGAAATAAGCAAAGCATTGAACAGCTACTTTTTATCAGTTTTCACAAAAGAAATTCATGAGTAAATTCCAGAGGTGGAACTGATATTTAGGGGAAATGAAGAAGAGAAATTTAAGAATATCACTATCAGAAAAGAGGATGTTCTTAAGAGGATAAATAAATTAAAGAAGACAAAATCCCCAGGGCCAGAAGAAATTTTCCCTTGAGTCTTGAGAGAGTGTAGGGAACAGATTAGCGGACCCCTCTTAAATAAGGCAAACAGATTATTAGGTTTTATATCTAGAAGTGTAAGTAATAAGAGTGCAGAGGTCTTATTGCAACTATATCTTGCGCTAGTCAGGCCGCACTTCGATTATGCGGTTCAGTTCTGGTGCCCTTATTATAGAATGGATATCAATTCACTGGAGTCGGTGCAGCAAAGATTGACGAAAATGATTCCGGGAATTAGAAACGTTCTAAATCAAGATAGGTTAAAGAAACTAAACTTGCATTCCCTAGAAAGACGAAGAGTGTGGGGAAATATGATAGAAGTATTTAAGTGGTTGAAAGGAATCAATAAAGAGGATATAGACAAAGGTCGTATGATATTCGAGCAGGATAGGACTTGGAACAACGGATTGAAGTTGGATAAGTTTAGGTTTAGGAAGGAGAGAGGAAGGAACTGGTTCACAATTAGGGTGGTGGACGAGTGGAACAAGCTTAGCAACTTTGTAGTAAGTGCTGGAATGCTGGAAAGTTTTGAAAGGAGGCTAGATAGATTCATGGATGATAGAGAGTGGTAGTAACTCTCGACAGGAGCTGCCATGCACAGGCTAACCGGCCTATTGCTGACTCCTTATTTTCTTATGTTCTTCTTATGTTCTTATGTGTGACATCAATGTCAAACAGTACTATATAACCTAGATGTCAGTGTGAAGGAAATTGCGTTCACAATAGTATTTTACAGCTAAAGCTTTAAATATGACACGATGGCGCCAGCTTTGATATGTGAAGTTTTTTCTTTTATTTTCTTTATTATCAGTTAAACCTCATAATGAACGTGCTGGTGTATAATCCAATTTTATGTTGCTTTGGTGAAGTACGCATTGCACGCTGTCGAAGGTAAATCCATCGGCCTACTGTTGGACGACTAAAAGAATGAGTTTTATGTAGTTGGCCAGAATAATCCATTCCACGGAGTACGAAGTTATCTGTAATGTTTGTGCAATTTAATTGTAATTTACATTTACCAACATTTCTTATTGCATGTGTTGCCAATGAATATTACAACTTTGTACGTATAAATAATTAGATGATATTGATGATAACTTGTGTGTCATTTGATGAAAATGTTTGGAATACGAGTTGAGTTCATATTTGTCTTTTATGTGAAAAGTTTAAAATCCAACGAAATTTAAGTCTTATTTTGAAATTTCAAGTATAATTTTAAACAAAGTTATCTAAACTTGAAATGTAACAGGACATGGGATTAACTTCAAGTATAGTTGCTGTAGCATTTACATTAGAGAATGTTTACTGAACGTAAACTGATGATATGGGTACTGTGTGTGGGTAATTGATATGAGTAAAACAACAGTTCAAGCAGAAACATTTAATCACATAAAGTTTCAACTATATAAGCAAAAGAGTACAAATAACAAGTTTAACTTATTACTGTATTTTTGTCTGTAGTATTAAGAACATAAGAATGGAGGAAACTGCAGCAGGCCTATTGGCCCATACTGGCAGTCCCATTTACACCCAACCCTTATTACTCATATGAGCATCCAACCTATGTTTGAAGCTATCTAGCGTATTCGAGTTTATAATGATATTTGGTAACCTGTTCCATTCATCCACTACTCTGTTACTAAACCAGTGTTTACTATTTCGCGCCTAAATCTAAATTTGTCTAATTTAAAACCATTGTTACGAGTTCGCTCCTGGTTGGATAGTTTGAGTACCTTTGTAATGTCCCCTTTGTTCAGCCCTGACTTCCATTTATACACCTCTATCATATCGCCCCTCACTCTACGTCTCTCGAGGGAGTGCAAATTAAGATGCTTT
Source organism: Homarus americanus (assembly GCF_018991925.1). Taxonomy (NCBI): domain Eukaryota; kingdom Metazoa; phylum Arthropoda; class Malacostraca; order Decapoda; family Nephropidae; genus Homarus; species Homarus americanus. Next base: position 3,288,975 of record NW_024738300.1, read on the forward strand.
AACCTGTCTCTGTACTCAAGGTTCCTAATGCCCGGGAATAGCCTTGTCATTCTCCTCGGAATTCTTTCCAAGGATTCTATATCCATTCTGTAATACGGTGACCAGAATTGAACTGCGTAATCCAAGTGAGGTCTCACAAGCCCAAGATATAGTCTTAGGATGACCTTGCTAGTCTTAAAAACTAACACTCCTTTGTATGAACCCAAGTACTTTATTAGCTTTGTTTCGAGAAAATACACATTGTTTACTCGGCTTAAGGTAAAGATCAATTTATATAAAACAGAAAAACATAAAACAAGATGCTAGGTGGTGTTCATACATGGTTTATCATTTGTAAGGTTATCCCTAAAAGATCAATAGCTAGTGAAACTTGGAGTTGAGGATCTCACAAAACAAGACAAAGAGACCAAGAGCTTCTCCTCCGACAAGAATCACAAACATTCCCTGAAATAAAGGAATTTTGAACAACAGGGTAACACAACGGGACAATGAGCAGTACGTCATCAGAATGAAAAATAATTATTTCTTTTAAATATCATTAGAGTAGTTTTAAAAGGCAATTGTTCTCTTTTTTGGTGCAGATAAAATATACAGAAAATATATATCATCATTGAGGTAATGTGGTGATAAATTAAATTAATGAATATGTGATATCTCAGTGGATTAACACTAAATGATGCAAACGAAATCTTGGACACTGACAGCAGACGGTAATATGTATGGATGTAAGAAAGCTTGGATATAATTCCACTAAATTGAAAAGAGAGAACAGTTTTAAAAGAATAACAACGCCTAATACAATCACAAATCGAAGCGAAAGTACAGTATGATGAGTGGGTAATATATATATATATATATATATATATATATATATATATATATATATATATATATATATATATATATATATATATATATATATATATATATATATATATATATATATATATATATATATATGTTGCTTTCATGTATGACTTAACTATTACCAATATATTAATAAGAAATAGCCCAACCTTGTATGTAAATGGAAGTGTTTACTGCATTCTATGTAGCAACTGTAATGGAAATTATGTAGGACAGACTAGGAAAGCATTACAACTCAAAATTAAACTACATAAGTACAATAATAGAACAGTGGAAAAAAACAGCTTAGAAGTGTGTATAAATCATCATGTGTCACAGAAAGACTTCTGGTTGAAGCAAGTTTGATTAGGGAATTAAATTCTATAAACCTTAGTAATGGTCGGTACAAAACTGATAATATGTTACATAAATTTATTTGTCAGTGGCCTACGGTTAAAAATGCTTTGAAAACCTTAGAGCTAGATGTAGGATAGATATTTAGTGGGTCCCATGTTTTTGACCTGACTTAATTTGACTACGAAATTAGGATAGCAAGAGAATCCAAGTCGAATCCCAAGGGATTTTTCCAGGTATATAGGACAAAGGTCAAGGACAAAGTGGGACCTTTAAAGTCAGAGCGAAGGGAAGTGATCGATGATAGTGGGGAAATAAGCAAAGCATTGAACAGCTACTTTTTATCAGTTTTCACAGAAGAAATTCACGAAGAAATTCCAGAGGTGGAACTGATATTTAGAGGAAATGAAGAAGAGAAATTAAAGAATATCACTATCAGAAAAGAGGATATTCTTAAGAAGATAAATAAATTAAAGAAGACAAAATCCCCAGGGCCGGATTAAATTTTCCATCGAGTTTTGAAAGAGTGTAAGGAACAGATTAGTGGACCCCTCGTAAATTTATTTACAAAATCATTAGACACGGGAGTTGTGCCAGACTTGTGGAAACAGGCAAATGTAGTACCCATATTCAAAAAGGGAGACAGAGCATCAGCGTCAAATTACCGGCCGATCAGTTTGACGTCAGTAGAGGGGAAATTTCTTGAATCAATTATAGCAAATAGCATTCCAATCGCATTTAGAGAAAAGCAAATGAATCTATGACTCTAAACATGGGTTTACAAAGGGAAAATCTTGTCTAACAGATCTGCTGACGTTTTTTAGGAAAGTTTTCGAGGTAGTAGATAATGACAAAAATTACGATGTTATTTACTTAGACTTTAGCAAAGCGTTTGACAGAGTACCGCATCAGAGGCTTCTGAGAAAAGTTAAGGCTCATGGTGTCGATGGGAAAGTTTTAAATTGGATAAAATCATGGCTCACCGATAGGACAATGAAATGGTGTTAAATCTGAATGGGGGTTGTGTAATCAGTGGGGTTCCCCAGTGGTCAGTACTGGGCCCACTCTTGTTCATAATCTACATAAACGATCTAGATACTGGGATCAGCAGTGACATAAGCAAGTTTGCGGATGACCCCCAAAATAGGGAGGCAGATTAATTCAGGCGAGGATGCAAACGAACTGCAGGAGGATTTAAATAAACTGCAGGAATGGCCAGAAAAATGGCAAATGAAATTCAGCACCAGCAATTGCAGCGTACTGAATAATGGAAGAACAAATAATGTCAATGTATCCAGCCTTAACAACATCAACCTAGAGAAGTGAAAGGGACTTAGGGGTACATGTAAGCCCAGACCTACGGCCTAGAAAACAGTGCGTTAATGTTCGAAATAAGGCAAACAGAGTATTTGGTTTTATATCTAGAAGTGTAAGTATTAAGAGTGCAGAGGTCTTATGGCAACTATATCTTGTGCTAGTCAGGCCGCACCTCGATTATGCGGTTCAGTTCTGGTGCCCATATTAAAGAATGGATATCAATTCACTGGAGTCGGTGCAGCGAAGAATGACGAAAATGATTCCGGGACTTAGAAACCTTCCATATCAAGATAGGTCAATGAAACTAAACATGCGGGGAGATATGATAGAAGTATTTAAGTGGGTGAAAGGAATCAATAAAGGTGATATAGACAAAGTTCTTATAATATCCGAGCAGGATTTAAGTTGGAAAAGTTTAGGTTTAGGAGGGAGATAGGAAGGAACTGGTTCACAAATAGGGTGGTGGACGAGTGGAACAAGCTTAGCAACTTTGTAGTAAGTGCTGGAACGCTGAAAAGTTTTAAAAGGAGGCGAGATAGATTCATGGATGATAGAGAGTGGTAGTAACTCTAGACAGGAGCTGCCATGCACAGGCCAATCGGCCTATTGCAGACTCCTAAATTTCTTATGTTCTTATGTAAGCTCCTCTGCGTGTGTGTTGGTGTTGGTGTGCAGATTAGTGGATACCATGATTATGACATGACCTCATGTTAAATAAGGTCACCCTGTGTATTTAATCATCTCTCCATCCATGTAATTTAATTGCCTCTGAAGATGCCTTCAATAAAGACGAAAGCTAAGGTACTCCATTGTTTTCCTTTTCCCTGTGTGATTTTATAAAAAAATAAAAATAAATAAATTAATGTATATATATATATATATATATATATATATATATATATATATATATATATATATATATATATATATATATATATATATATATATATATATATAAATAAATAAATTAATGATATATATATATATATATATATATATATATATATATATATATATATATATATATATATATATATATATATATATATATATATATATATATATATATATATATATATATATAAAATAAAGAAGTATGTCTGTGTGTTTGTTTGTTTGTGTGTGTGTCCACACGAGAATCTCGGAAAGTACTTTACCGATCTGTATATGGATGGTGTTATATGTAGTGATGATGGATGGTGTTATATAAAGTGATGATGGATGGTGTTATATGTAGTGATGATGGATGGTGTTATATAAAGTGATGATGGATGGTGTTATATGTAGTGATGATGATGGATGGTGTTATATGTAGTGATGATGGGTGGTGTTATATGTAGTGATGATGGATGATGTTATATAAAGTGATGATGGATGGTGTTATATGTAGTGATTATGAATGATGTTATATGTAGTGATGATGGGTGGTGTTATATGTAGTGATGATGGATGGTGTTATATGTAGTGATGTTGGATGATGTTATATGTTGTGATGATGGGTGGTGTTATATGTAGTGATGATGGATGATGTTATATGTAGTGATGATGGATGATGTTATATGTAGTGATGATGGGTGGTGTTATATGTAGTGTTGATGGATGGTGTTATATGTAGTGTTGATGGATGGTGTTATATGTAGTGATGATGGATGATGTTATATGTAGTGATGATGGGTGGTGTTATATGTAGTGTTGATGGATGGTGTTATATGTAGTGTTGATGGATGGTGTTATATGTAGTGATGATGGATGACGTTATATGTAGTGATGATGGGTGGTGTAATATGTAGTGTTGATGGATGGTGTTATATGTAGTGTTGAGGGATGGTGCTATATGTAGTGATGATGTATGATGTTATATGTAGTGATGATGGGTGGTGTTATATGTAGTGTTGATGGATGGTGTTATATGTAGTGTTGATGGATCGTGTTATATGTAGTGATGATGGATGATGTTATATGTAGTGATGATTGGTGGTGTTATATGAAGTGATGATTAGACAATAAAATAATAACAGTTTAATGCTAAAAAAATTAATTTGCTGTACCGTTGTAGTTAAAAACATGGTGGAACTTACATACACCGTTAATGAACTATTGATGGAAGACGTTTTGGGAACTGAACAGTGAGACAATGTGGAGCCTCCCGGAAGGTGGCGTCCTACCGTGGCCTAGCGGATGAGCCGCCCGGAGGGCGGCGATTCTGCTAGTATATATATATATATATATACACTTTCGCTTAGATTTATGATTGTATTATTTTTCCTTTTTTTTACGGGGAATAGCCCATCCGGGCATAGGTCATCGACCCACACCGGGAAAAGGTTATATTAATCTACACCACGAAGATGCCGGAAAACCATCTTTTTAAAGTGAGACAGATTGTATGATTGTTGAAACACAGAAGAAGACAGAGTGTTCCACAGTTTGACTGTGTGAGGAAAGAAGGATGTACTATAACGGGTTACTCTAGTGTAACCGACATCCACAGAGTAATGGTAGGCACCGCGGGCAAGACGTGTGTTACGAGTCCACGGCCTTGCCGGCGGTAGACAGGATGCCAAATCCACCGAATATTGCCCATTAAAGTACCTGTGAAGCAACATTGCTGCAAAGAGAAAGGGAAGAAAGATTGTCAACTAAAGGAGGAGAGTTAATAAGACGAAATTCTTTTGATTCCACCCTATCTAACAGTTGGACAGAAGAAGAGCCACCCCAGATATGATAACAGTACTCCAAGTTAGGACGAATGAATCCTTTATATACTTGTAGCAACTGCTCAGGAGTAAAGTAGCTACGGCATCTGCACAGCATTCTCAGCTTTCGGAAGGCAGGTTTAGCAATGTTGAGGTAGTGTGGCTTCCATGACATATTAGAGAAAATGGTGAGGCCTAGCATATCTATTTTAGAATTTGGCAGAATGACAGCGTCCTGAAATGTGATTGGCGGGAGATCATCTAATTTGGAAGGTGTAATTGGTAAATATTGAGTTTTATTACTATTGTATGTAACAAAGTTTCTACCTCTTCATTCAGAGATGCTGCACAGATCCGCATTGATAGATGAAATGATATCAGCTCAAGAAGCAGATCTAATTTCAGACTTAGGGGTAAGGGGAAAATGTGAAGAAGAGTGAAGAGTAGAATCAATATCGTAAGAGCGGATAGAATTAGTCGCAGTGTGAAGCAAATCATTGATAAAATGAAGGAAGAGAGTAGGTGAAAGAACAGAACCCTGTGGACACCACTTTTGGTAGAGAAAGAGCGGCAGATCGATCCCTCGACACCAACTGCCATGGATCGGTTCTCATGGAAGCAGGAGATTAGAAACTATAAGCGGGAAGTTTAGAAAGCAAAGACTTGTGCCATACCCTATCAAATGCTTTGGAGATGTCGAGGGCGACGACGAAAGTTTCCCATAATCCCTAAGAGAGGATGACCAAAGATGGGTGCAGTAGGAGAGCAGATCACCAGTAGATCTCGCCTGTCGAGAATGGCGTTCAAGGTGACGGAGAAAATGGGAGTTCAAGATAATTTCGAAAATCTTAGAGAGGGTTAAAGTTAGGGCAATGAGGCGATAGTTAGAGGGATTAGAATGGTCACCCTTCTTCGGGATGGGCTGAACCGAGGCATGCTTCCAAGAAGAAGGAAATGTTTTTGTTTTGAGGCAAAGGCGAAAGACGCGAGCAATCACAGAGCCCAGAACTTCAGCACACTCCCTCAGACCACAGGGGGTATTTCGTCCGGTCCATGCGCCTTACTCACACCCAACCTGGATAACACACCAGCAACCCTAAAAGTGAAGATTATAGGAAAGTGCATAGGTTCAGTAGGAGGAGCAGGGGTAGGAGGGATAGAGTTGGAATCGTCGAAGGTGGAGTTAGAGGAGAATATGGTGCCAAAGAGATTGACTTTTTCAGGGGGAGAGTTATCAGGTCGGAAGAGAGGAGGAAAAGAGGGAGTACAGAAGCTATTACAGATGTTTTTGGTTAAGGACCAGAAGGATTTGCAATTGGAAGAATTAGTCAGGACATCGATCTTCCTTTTTAAAAAATTCCGATTGGCCCTACGATTAATAGCCTTACAACGATTCCTAGAAGTAATGAAAGAGGAGTGGGTAATAGGAGAAGGAGATAGTTTCATAGTTTGATATGCCCTATCTCTCTCCCTGCATGAAAGAGAGCAGTAGCGATCAAACTATGATTATATAGTGAAAGTTTTGGTAGAAGATGGGATAAATGCACTCATACCGCCCTGTATAACTCCAGCAATGCTGTCAGCACATACCGAGGCGTCCCTAGTGGAAAAGCAACATTCATCCCAAGGAAAGTCGGTGAAGAAATCTCGCAAGGATTGCCAGTTTGACCTTTGATAGTGCCATAGTTGACGTTTAGAGGGGGGTGGGGGAGGTGGTCGTGCCCAGTTTGATTTGGTAGAAATAAGATTGTGGTCAAAAGACCCTTAGGGGGCATAAATTTGAGTATGAATAGTGTGAAGAGTTAGAGGTAAAGCAAAGATCAAGAATGCTAGCAAGTTGATTGTGTCGATCAGGAACGCGTGTAGGGTGTTTGATTATTTGTTCTAGATCATTAAGTAAGGAAAAATAGAGCTCCACCTGGGCCATCCCTTGCAGAGCCAAGCGACTCGCTGTGATGTACATTAAAATCCCCAAGGTAGAGAGAATCTCGGTGTTGGGGAGTGTGGATAGCAACGACTAATGGGAGACGTGAGATAGTCAAAGAGTTCCAAATAGTTGCTAGAGTTAGGAGAACAGTATAGGAAACAAAGAAAAATAGTCACAGTTGGTACAGATATTTTGAGCCAGATGACATCATAAAGGGAAGATTCAAGATCCGTGAGTCGAGCTATGGGTGTATTATCGTGGACAAAAGTTCGCTCCTTCCCAAACTGAAGCAGTATCGACCCACACAGCAAACCCGCACCAGATAGCTGCATGCCCATCACATGAACAAGGTTCATCCAGGTTCATTCTCGAAACACCTCAACGAGACACTAACCAGGAACAACATTGCACCTCATGAAATAAGCGACAAATCCCTTCAAAAGAAATCCTTAAGGCAGTAACCCACTCAACGACTTATCGACGACCTCAACCCACGCCAGAAATAGACCATGACCTCCTTGACTTAGGCAAAAGTCAGTATAACCGTAGCCCCGACGTGGCCAGTCAGTCCCCCTGGGATCACAGCTCCAAAGACACCGTAAATGCCCGCGATCCCATTACATGCACTCCCAGCGACGACAGTGACCATCGGACTGCAACCACAGTCAATGGTTGCGACCAGATGATGACGACTCACTCCACAGAAGAACAAGACCCTCGAGCTGCAGCGTCAGTTAATTACTACGACACACAGGCCCAGGACCTGAACACCTTCCTGTACACGGGTGACGAGAAGTTCGAGGGCCCGCCATTGACTGACAAGTAGATGTCCGAAGGTTCTGCTAAGAAGTTCCGTCCCCCTAGAAATGGCAGAAGCCGAGCAAACACTCCAAGTGACGCCCCAAGCTACAGTCTCCGAAATGGCAGTCGTTAGCAGGATGAAAATTGTCCAACATAATGTCCTACACTGGTCCCTTAATAGACGTAACGAACTGTCTAACTTATACTATCAATTAGACCCAGACACCATTCTGTTAAACAGTACTGGCATAAAGGACGAAAGTAAGCTGACAATTTTTGGCTACACTGTATATCAGAGGAACATGACAGGTGAGCTGAACGATGGTGTCGCTGTGGCCATCAGGTCACGGCTGAGTCACAGAGTGTTGCCAGACTTCGAGGATTCAGTTCTGGGAGTGCAGGTGGAGACAACTAGGGGACCTGTTATCATATGCACAATGAACTTACCTCCCAGACGTCCTTACTTACCCGAACAAGACCTAAACCAGTTGCTACGCCACAGAAAACCAACATACATCATAGGGGACTTAAATACGCGCCACGCCATACTAGGACACGGTAATGAGAACAACGTCGGTGTGGCGCTGTATGACAACATCAGAAGGGGAAAACTGCAACACCTCGGGCCAGATTTCCCGACATTGATCAGACGTGCCAGTGCCACAACACCCGACATAATCCTCTCTAACAACGAGGCCGTCCTGAACAGGCACGTTACCGCCGGACCCATCAGTACCAGCGATCACCTGCCAGTCGTCGCGACACTCACATCCAATCCCATTATGATCCCCGCCAACATCAGGTCAAGCCTCAAACGGGCAGACTAGGACTCCTTCAAGGAGTCTCTCAGTCTCAAGCAGGGTAGAAACCTGGAAGAAGCCAGCCCCAATGACATCGACGACGCGGTCGACCAATGGTATACGAATGTGAAGACGGAGATCGACAACAACATCCCGACCACCAGTTACAGGACCATTCCCCATCCTCACACTAGTCACCAGCTGAGGCAGCTTAGTGTCCAGTACGCTCACGTGAGACAGCTAGCCAGTATCCGCGGGTCAACGCAAGAGCTGAGAAACCGGTACCGAGAGCTACAGACGGACATCCAGCACGAGAGCAAACGTCTACATGAACAAAAGTGGGCCGCCTTGGTGTGGGAGGCAGCCAACAATTACCGCGATGCTGCTGCATTCTGGAAAGGGACCATCGACTGATGGGTTCCACCTCTAGCACGGTCGCTTACCTGCTCGACCAAAACAACTGAAAATATTCGAGGAAGAAAACCAAGAACAACTACATCGGCGATACTTACGAAATATCTTTACCATTAGTGAACAGGAGAACGAGGGCAAAGACAGGGAGTTTAAGGAGGACATTTTAGGTCAGTTGCAGGACCATCAGCACCTGCTCCAGCCGCTCCCACGGACTGACTTCACTAGACTGGTGGACGGAAGCTACCTGACGGAACGTATAGTTTCTGCAGATGTGTCAGCCGTCATAAAAAGGTTTAAAAACAAATCACCTGGTCAAAGTCACATTAACAACAAGATCCTGGCTCAACTCCCCGACAACATGATAGAGAGGCTTGATCATATATGCAACGCCTGCCTCGCCTCTGGATACTTCCCCAAGATGTTCAAAATCGCCGTTATTCGCCTCGTACCAAAAGCAGAGAAGCCTCCAAACAAAGTCGAAAACTTTCGACCAATATCGCTGCTAGAGGTACCTGCCAAAATCTTCGAAAAAATAGTCAACAAGCGATTGCGGATGTATCTGGAGGACGAAGAAGTGCATAATCCCCGACAGTTCGGCTTCCGCCAGTACCGAGGCACATCCACTGCCATAGCTCAGGCCTACGAACAGATCGCCAATGCCATGACTGGCCGCCTGCAGTGCAATATAGTACTGAGGGACGTCAGCAAGGCGTTTGACGAAGTTTGGCATGCAGGGATGCAGTATAAGATCATACAACTGAGGCTACCCGAAAATCTGACGCGCCTGCTGTGCAACTTCATTATGGACCGCAGAGCCAAAATCAAGATGCAAGAACATTTTGAAGAAGAATTCTCACTATCGAGCGGCGTGCCTCAGGGCTCTTGTCTCTCACCAACCCTTTACACACTCTACACGGCTGACCTGCCACCCAATCGTCGGCAGCGAATACGTCATGTATGCCGACGATGTAACACAGATCGTCACCTGCCCAGGAAGATCCACAGCAAGGATGGCGCGACTCACTGCTCGGGCAACAGAGGAGATCTCGGAGTATGAAAATAAATGGAAAATAAAAACAAACAAAACGAAATTTGAGGTCATACCCATAGCCAAATTCAAGCAGGCGCCATTGATGATCGACGACGAAGAGATTGAGTACTCTAAACAAGGCAGGTTGTTCGGCCTCATCATCTCTCGGACGGGCATCATTCCCCACGTGAAGGACAGACTAAATAAAGCCAAAGTCGCCGCAGCCAAATTAAAACGTTTTAAACTGATGCCTGAGAAGATACAAGTTCACCTGTACAAGGCGCTGGTGAGGCCTATGTTGGAGTACCCATCTATACCACTCGTCACACTCGGGAAGACTAGACTACAACAACTACAGAGCTTCCAAAACAAGTGTTTGAGGTCAACCAGTGGCCAAGCGCCACCCTACCAGGAGACAGTGGAAACAATCCACCTAAGAAATAAAACAGAGGCCCTCAACGTCAGGTTCCATATCCTAGGGAAGAAGGTTTGGGACAAGCTCCTGGACGATCCTCACAGCCCAGACCACCTACGCGGGGAAGACATCAACGGAGGGAGACCCCACGCCTGGTGGCCCCGGAGTCTGCCCGCACTACAACAACCCAACCCGCGATCCATCTGTGTCAAAAGAACATAGGAATGGAGGATACTGCAGCGGGCCTATTGGCCCATACTGGGCAGTCCCGTTTACACCCAACCCCTATTGCTCATATGAGCATCCAACCTATGTTTGAAGCAATTCAGCGTATTCGAGTTAATGATGATATTTGGTAACTTGTTCCATTCATCCACTACTCTGTTTCCAAACCAGTGTTTACCTATTTCACGCCTAAATCTAAATTTGTCTAACTTAAAACCATTGTTACGAGTTCGCTCCTGCTTGGATAGCTTGAGTACCTTTGTAATGTCCCCTTTGTTTAGCCCTGCCTTCCACTTATACACCTCTATCAGGTCGCCCCTCGCTCTACGTCTCTCAAGGGAGTGCAAATTAAGATGCTTTAACCTGTCTCTATACTCAAGGTTCCTAATGCCCGGGATTAGTCTTGTCATTCTCCTCTGAATTCTTTCCAAGGATTCTATATCCATTCTGTAATACGGTGACCAGAACTGAACTGCGTAATCCAGGTGTGGTCTCACAAGAGCAAGATACAGTTTTAGGATGACCTCGCTAGTCTTGTAACTAACACTCCTTTGTATGAACCCAAGTACTTTATTAGCCTTGTTACGAGCAAAAACACATTGTTTACTTGGCTTAAGGTTCCTACTAATCATTACTCCTAAATCTCTCTCGCAGTGGGATTACTCTATGGCATCGTTGTTCATCTGGTATCTGGTTTCCCTGTTTACATCTCCTATACTGAGTACTTTACATTTGTCGACGTTGAATTTCATCTGCCATTTTTCAGACCATTCGAAAAATTTGTTTAGATCTTCCTGTAGTTTTTCCGAGTCCTCGTCAAATTTGATAACACGTCCTATTTTAGTCTCATCAGCAAATTTACTTATGTTGCTGTCTATGCCGATATCTATGTCGTTTATGTATATAATAAACAATAATGGTCCAAGTACTGAGCCTTGGGGAACTCCACTAGTGACGTTGCTCCAATGGGACTTAGTGCCGTTAATGCTCACTCGCTGTTTCCTGTCCTGTAACCACGCCCTAATCCATTTAAGGATGTCACCTTTGATGCCATGAGCTTCTACCTTTCTAATTAGTCTTTCGTGGGGGACTCTGTCGAAGGCTTTACTAAAGTCGAGATATACCACATCATAATTGTGCCCCTCGTCCACCGATTCGAAAACTGATGCAAAGAATGTTAATAGATTAGTTAGGCAAGAACGTCCTCTTGTGAAGCCATGCTGGGAATCATTGATCAATCCGTGCTTCTCCAGGTGATTTCGAATAGAGTTTGAAATGATTGCTTCCAGTAATTTGCCTACTATTGATGTTCGACTGATTGGGCGGTAGTTAGAGGATAGTGATCTATCCCCCTTCTTGAAAATCGGTATTACATTCGCTATCCTCCAGGATTCTGGTACTACACCTGTTTTTAAGGACATGTTAAACAAGTTTGCTAAGGGCATACTAAGCTCTTCCTTACATTCCTTTAATACTCTGGCAAATATCTCATCGGGACCAGGTGACTTATTAGGCTTTAATTTGCCTATTTGCTTACTAACATCATTACTAGTCACTACTATCTCACTTAATTTGTTTTTTTCACTATCTCTGAATAGAGTCGGTGCCTCGGGTATCATGTTTAAATTTTCGGTGGTGAAAACTGTTGAAAAATATTTATTCAAATTATTGCTCATTTCTCCATCGTTATCAGTGAGGCCGCCGGAGTCTGACCGTATTGGTCCAATCTTTTCTCGTGTTTTAGTTTGATACATTTGGTAGAATCCTTTGGGGTTTGTCTTCGCCTCCCTTGCTACCCTTACCTCTTTATTCCTCTTTGCTTTCCTTATCTCGGTTTTAACCCTACTCGCCAATACCCTATAATAGTCCCGGAGGTGAATTTCGCCACGATTTATCCTTTTACCTATAGCCTTCCTTTGGCCTATGATGTTCTTTAAATAATTATTTATCCATTTAGGGTCATTGTTGTCTGATCTGAGTTTTTTGTATGGCATGTTCTGCCTTTGTGCATTAAGTAACTCACTATTTAAATTGTCGTTGAACTCGGCAATCTCAGATCTCGTTATCAGGTCGGTGTCATCTGTCAGGTTCACAGCCAAGCGCGACACCCCTTCTCTCAGCTGCCTCTTTAAACTGTCAAAGTTTGCCCTTCTGAAATCTGGTACTTTAGTGGAATTTTCCTTACGTCTGCCCTGAAAATCTAACTGGAATCGAATTTCTTTGTGATCGCTGTTTGCAAGTTCGTTCCCTACCTCGACATTGCTAATGAGGTTTTCTCTGTTCAAGAGAACTAAATCCAGTATATTATTACCCCGTTTGGGTTCGGTTATATGTTGACTTAGGAAACAGTCCTGGATCGTCTCGAGAAAATCCTCTGATTCTGAGTTGCCCGTAAGGTCAGTCCAATCTATTTGGCCAAGGTTAAAGTCGCCTACTATACAGACTTTGTTGTGTATGGAAGCCCTGCGCATTTCATCCCAGATAAGTCACTCATTGACGCTATCAAGATTGGGGGGTCTATATATTACTCCTGTGATTAATTTTTCCCGACCGTCGCTTAATTCTATCCAAATTGTTTATGTATTCCTCTCAGTTTATATTTCCTTATTTATTTCACACTTCAGATTATCCCCTAACATAGATTCTTTCTCCGCCTCCTTTCTGGTCACTACTCGGTGTGGAACAGTTTATATAATTTGTTCGACTGGTAATTCCGTGTCTCTGGTTGATCCATATTTGATGGACTGATTATATCGATTTCTTGATACATACAAGGCCCTAATATCTATGCTCTCATACTTCTACTGTTAGTATACATTAAGTTAGTAGTGTTAGGTCCACTTTTACGTTTTAGTTTTAGCTCCTGTCTGCTTTAGTTTTGTCATCATTCCTAACACTATTTCCCTGTAATCTTTCGCCTTGTTTACCCGCTCCCACTGCAGTCTCCTCCACCCCTGTGCCCATATGTTCTCTTAGCAGTTTAAAGACTTCGATATCTTTTGAACTGCCCCCTCTAGAGCCCCAGCCAGGGTTGCTACTCCATCCCTAGACAGGTGCACCCCATCCCTAGCATAAAGGTCCCTTCTGCCATAGAAGTTGTCCCAGTTGTCAATGAATGGGACTGATATTGACTTGCAATATCTGTCAAGACGGTCGTTGACACCAACTGCCCTTGACAACCATTCACTGCCAACTCTCCTTCTAGGCAGGACACGGCATATGATAGGGATCCCTCCCTTAGTCCTAATACGATCTATAGCTGCCTTGAACTTATCAAGAAGTTCCTCGCTCCTACACCTGCCAATATCATTGCCTCCTGCACTGAGGCAGATAATGGGTTTGTTCCCATTACCAGACAAGATATTGTCCATCCTGTCAATTATATCCCCCACCCCAGCTCCTGGCAAACACACCCTCATCCTATTTTTGTTTTTACCACAAAAGGCCCTGTCCATGTACCTTACCTGTGAGTCACCAACAATTAAAGTTTTTATACCTTCCTTGTCATCCCTGCCCCTGACTGTACTAACGTCCAATTCGTCTATCAAGGGACTGAACGGTTGGTACACTTAGCTGTTGTTGTCGTTGTTGTCGTATCCTTCGTGTGCTTCTTCACCACCAGCTTTGTCTTCCCACTACTCACAATTTTCCACTCGCTTGATTTTTCGTCAGACACTGGCTTTACTCGTCCAGCCTCTCCTTTTAACTTCGCCAGCTCTTTCCTTAATTTCAGGTTCTCCAACGTGACCCTCTCAATTTCTAACTTGGCCCTCGCCAATTCTTCAATGGACCACTCCAGTTTGGTCAACAAACTCTCATACCCAAGACCGCACATAGCACTGGCCATATCTGATAATTATCCCTCCGGAGCTAACCCTGCCGTGACCTTTTCCCTAGTGAGGTCAGAACCGCCACAGTGATCCATCTGTGTCCGCCACAGTGATCCACCTGAGATTAAAACTTAGATGATATAAATTCACATTTAACAAGTCACAATCAAGTGAGCCCATAACGTAATACAGTATAAGATTTAAATAAACTTGTAATTGTAAAATAAATCTAGTCATTGTCTACTAAAATAACCATTGTGCAACCTCATCCTAAATCCTAGGTTAGCTTAGTTAGGCAACAAACTCTGTAATATGTAAAACAAGGGGTGTCGTCCCCCTCTGTTTAACTCATTAAACTTCTTTTCCAACCTTTTCCTCGATGACTATATGTTGTGACTTCTCTATCCCTCATGTCTGGCTGTGTCTTGAGCCCAGATCGGAGACTCATTTCCGTGTCTCAGTTTCACTACAGGGAGCGAACTTTTGTTCACGATAGTACGTGTGTTGCAGTAGGCGTTTACACCTCCCTTAGAACGACGTTGTTATTCTTTTAAAACTGTTATCACTTTTCAATTTAGTTGAATTATATCTAATCGCTCTTACATCCATACATAGTACCTCACTAGTCGGGAATCGACCTCTTTTGTATTCCTTGTGGCGCAGTGGGAGCGATCTCTGTTCTCATGTAGAGGTCCAGGGCTCGATTCCCGACTAATGAGGTATTGTTTGTATAAGAAAGTCCACGTGTTGTGTGGACTGATTAGACACACACACACACACACACACACACACATATATATATATATATATATATATATATATATATATATATATATATATATATATATATATATATATATATATATATATATATATATATATATATATGTGTGTGTGTGTGTATATAATTTTAAAAGTACGATGGGGAAATTAACAGAAAGACAGAAGCAGTCTGTGGCTGTAATAATAATAATAAGAAATATGTATTTGTGTATTTTATTGATTCTTACCCAGATGTTATTGAGAGAGATGGACGTGGAGATAGTAATCTTGTCAGGGGCGTGTGTACAAGCTGTCGAGTTCCTTAGAATGGTATAATACCATTGATCAAGAAGTCCATAATCCAATATTTGCCTCATTCTGCAGGGGAAAAAATTAATGTAAATGTAAGATTGTTACTTAAGTTATGTACATTAGTGTTGTCTTGTATCAGTAGAGTTGTGAACGGGAGCGATTAAGGGAAGATATAAATAATAATAGTGAATCTATCGATCAACCTGAGATCAATATCATGCAAATAGGTTAATTATCCCATAGAAACATTGACAGAGAGTTGCAAGATTTTCAAGAAAACATTAAAGAAAGGAGCGCAAAGGTTAAATAAATGATTTGGGATATACAGCCGTACAAACTGTAGTTCATAACATATTGTGCTATATGTTTGATGTCATTTGTTTCTGTTTGCTTTATGTTTGGTACAAAACAAAGAAATATGAAAAGACTTCATTCGATAAAGAATTTCATCTTTGACTTCGACCTTTTATGATAAATATTTAAAAAAATTCCAGCATCTTCTCTGGAGTGCTAATGCCAGATATTTAATATTATTTTAGAGAATATCAGGTCTGCTTGTCAATTGTGAACACATTTACTTTGAATAAATGGACAGATACACGAACATTTTCTATGAACCATTCAGCTATTTTTATGGTAGAGGGTCTTGGCTTATGGGCCAGGTTAGCGTGGAAATAGTAAAGTATATGATAACTCTGGTACCTGGCGTTAAATGCCGTGATGATGGGACTGTCTTTTTGTGCAATCAGGGCGTAGATTGTGACCAAGAAACTTTCTTTCGACCAGTAGAAATCACATCGACCTGAAAGACGCACGTATACTGTACACATACTCGTTAAAAATGATTTTAAGATGTTTAACGTTTCCTATTCCTCAAAATGTTTACGGGTAAGAACGACAATTATTAGTGATATTATTTTTTAGGGGGCAGTTAGACTACACATAATATTAATATTATCACAAATTATTATTATTATTATTATTATTATTATTTTTTTTTTTTTATTACTATTATTATTATTATTATTATTATTATTATTATTATTATTATTATTATTATTATTATTATTATTATTATTATTATTATTATTATTATTATTATTAATATTATTATTATTATTATTATTGTTATTATTATTATTAGTAGTAGTATTATTATTATTATTATTACCTACTTGTGAGAAGTAGTAGTTCATGATAACTTCAATGGTCAATACCTCGGATATGAATACGTGGTCACCCCGTCTCACCAGAGTGTCGGTATCGATGACGAAATGTGATGGGGTAGTGTATTTTACAAGCCCTCTTTTCTCTGACTCAGCGACTTCAGAGAAAATTCCTGATTCTACTGACTAGTGGAAATATAATAGTCATTGGAAGCAAGGGGAAAGAGAATTAAAATTTGGGGTTTCCAAATCATGAGGTTTTACAACACAGGATTTGCTCGAGCACTAAATATTTCAATCGGTCTTCTGTTGTAATAGATAGACAAAAAAAATATTACCTTCGGTAAAAAATGTTTATGAGATGTTTTTATAATGTTAGTTGATAAATCGATTCATGAATATAATTATGAGGTCAGTATATACAGTAGGGAGTGACAGTTTGGCAAAAGTTTTCAAAATCTAATTGCTTGGGTTGGATTATTTGTCTATCGGCCACGCTAATTCCGAATATATTTGAGTTTTTTACATCATTGCATTAAAAGGTTTGTGGATACTTTTGGGTTTGGCATGAAAAACGCGAAAAAACTGTAAATAATAAAGGGACTGGCAATGTGGCACAACCTGTTAAAATCAAGTTATTGAATTGGATTATTCGACTACTGTGTACACTGGTTCATAATATGCTATTGTTTTACAACTCAATGCGCTACAAATTATGCCGATATTTTTGCTGCAAGCCACCACATACGTATATTTCGAAAACCAGGGCCCAATATTACCAACGGCGTGGATAGATTCCGTGGAATGAATTCAGGACATTCCCGCTCATGGAACATTACCAAACTCCGTATATGTGCCAATGGCAGGCCAATGGCAATATTTACAGAGTTTGTTGAGGCTCCCTGGACGGGAATGCCCTGAATTTATTCCACGGAATCTATTCACGCCGTTGGTAATATTCGTCCCAGGACTGATCAACGAATTCAGCCCAAGTAGCTTGACTTGGACAGTTAAGGACAAAATCTCAGTCCGTACTTTTGAATAAAATATTGTTCAATAGGTGGTGATATTGAAGTGCTGAAAGTTGTTTTTTCTGTGTTGTTTTGCAGTTAGTTCAAAGGGCCGCCACCAAGATGGGTCGTCCTAAGATTAGCAACACTCAGCTGCGCCAGGGTAACGATAAGGTGTTCGGGGTTCGGATGCCTCTGCCATCTAACAAGTTGCCTCTGAACAAGGAAGTTGGAAGTGCCCTGGCTTATGAAGCAGAAAACGAGAGGTTAAGGAGAAGAACAAATGCTTTTGATTATATGGATGCCACCAACAAGGTGACTGAGAAGGTACTGGATGTGTATAGGAAGGCCACTGTCCCCACTATCTCTGAAATCAGGGTGAAAATGAGAGTCCACGACCTGTGGAGGATGCGGAGGGAGACGATGATGATGAAGGGAAATGGACAGAAACAGAAAAGGAAGAAAACGAAGAACGGGAAGCTGAAGATGAGGTTCGAGGATATAGCTGAGAAGTTGTTTGATGTGGCAGACGACAGCAAAGTGCACGAACGAGAGAAAAGCTTCCTGGCAGCCCAGAGGAAACCGGGAAGGGAGGGCTGCATTGATGGCGTTGACAAAATTGTGACTGCCAAGCTGAAAGAAGAGAGGGAGAAGGAAGCGAAGAGGGCAAAGAAAAGGGCTGAGGAAGAGAGGAAAACTGAGAAGATGAGGTCAAAGAGTAAGGAGGAGATGGAGAGGATGTCGTGTAAAGTGTCGGCAGTGGATGACAGTGCTCAGGAAGAAGATAGTGATTATAAGGATGTCAATGACAATGAGTTCAAGGCTATGGTCGACAGGAGAGCAAGATCAGAGAAAAGGAAAAGGGAGAAAGAAGCCGAGGACAGGATCGGAGAAACTGCTGACAGGTTCAAGGTATCCAATGATGCAGTGGCTCACATCGCAAACACCATCAGAGCTGCAGACAACATCATAACTGAAGGGGACAAGTCTAAAGTGACTAACTGGAAGAAAGTGGAGAGAGTCAGGAAGAGGTCACGAGAACAGAAAAAAGAAAAGTTCAGGGGATTCAAGGTCAGAGGTCTCATGGTAGATGAGAGGATCAATGAGAACAAGATAGTGACTGGTGTAGGTGAGAAGAACCACAAGAGATTCGCCATGGAAAAGAGGGAAGACTGTGCAGTGATCGGCTTCCCTGGTGAGGAGTTCCTTGGTCACCTGGTCCCGGTGGGGGGAAAGGGGGTAGACCTGGCCACCAGCCTGCTGGCCTTCCTGGAGGAGCGCGGTATTGACACCACCGACCTCCTGGTTGTCCTTAGCGACGGTTGCAACAAACTGAGTGGCTATAATCACGGTTTCATCGCCGAGTTTGAAAGGCTGTTGGGACGGCCTCTCCTCCACATCCACTGCCTGATCCACAGTCTGGAGAAGCTCTTCGGCCATCTATTCAACCATTACGCTGGCCCAACCACTGGTCCCGCCTCCTGGAGTGGTGAGGAGGCTCGGAAGCTGACCGGCAACGTGTGGGACCTTCCGGTGGTTGAATTCGAGGCCGTCACCAACACCTACCTCAGGTCTCTCCTGGATGCCATCCCCTCCGTCGTCTGGGAGGAGTTCAGCTGGGACACCCGGTATCTGTTGGAGATGGCCAAGACGGTGGAGTCCGGCCACATTGAGGAGAGATGGGCCAGGGCACGGGCCGGAGCCATGACCAACGCCAGATGGCAAAACACGGAGAGCAGGGAGCTGAGGGCCTACATGAGCACCACCTCCCCCAGCGAGTCACAGAGACGGATGACCTCCTTCATCATCCTTATCTACGTGCCCTCCTTCTGGAGATCAGGCAGAGGAATCTGCTACTGGAGGGCCCACGCCACCTCCTCGCCATCATCAACCGGGTGAGGACGTACTGCACCCTGGAGGAAGTGGAGCTGCTTACTCCATACCTCCAGTTCAACGGCTACTTCGGCCAGCACGAGGTGGTGCTGGTCTCACTGCTGGCCTCCATGGACAAGAGTGAGAGGGAGTTGGCCCTAAACATCATCAAGCAGCTGAGGAAGAAGGAAAAAAGGCACAAGAGAAAGACAGTGAGGAAAGTGAGGAACCCTCAACTGAATCTGGCAGCCACCAAGCTGTCAGAGTTGGTTGATCTGCAGAAGGCCAGCTCCTCCCCTCCCATCCTGTTCCAGCACAGTGACCAGGAACTGGAGCAATTTCTGGAGGAACCGTACAGTGAGCCAGGTCTACCCTGCACCACCACCGCAGTGGAAAGAGGAGTAAAGCTCACCACGGAGGCGGCAGACGTGGTCAGCTCTGCCTGGCAGCAGGACCAGGTCACCTGGAACAAGCTGGAGGCCAGGAAGAGAAACAAGCGGAGGGCTAAGAAAGAGGACTACCAGTGCTAGACTGTGGGGACACTGGGACTGAGGGGACACTGTGGGGACAGCCAATGTTAGTGTGCCAACTGTGCTAGTGTGCTGCTGATAAATTGAAGCATACATGCCAATAATAAAGAATGTCTACCATTATTCTTGTTTTTTTTTATGTCGAACCGAAAAGTATCCACAAACCTTCTAATGCACTGATGTTAAAGATTCAAACATATTCGGAACCAGCGTGGCCGATAGACAAATAATCCAACCCAAGCCACTTGATTTTGAAAACTTTTGCCAAACTGTCACTCCCTAATATACAGTGTTCACTAAGATATCTACATGTATCTTTTAACTGGAACAGTACACGGGAAAGTCCTACTCGCTTTGCTGACAGAAAACCGCTTGACCCTTAATTTGAAAGCTATTCCACAAATTCCTGTTCATAGAGAATTCATCTCAATTCTCATTATTTTGCTTTTTTCACAATTTTCAATCATTTTGTAAGCTATTGCATATGACTAACTCCCAATCACCTACTCTAAAGTATTTCACATATTTTGTGTTGGCTTCCCATATCATGGTTACAGACGGGTCATCCAGTACGTCCCGGAGGCTCTGGTAAGGTTGAGGAATGTGTCTCACGGCCAGGAGGGACATGAGGTTGCCGGCGTAGCTCCGTGTTAACACCAGCGTCGTCAACATCCACACCCCTAACACCACCAGCTGCCACAAACAGTCCGTCATTACTAAGCTATCTGTAGGAGCAAAAAAATCGAAGATAAAAGGGAACACTCACGGACTTGGGTCCCTAGCGATGCACGGTTCTACTCATATTTTGTAACTTTCTACCTACAGTGCTCGCCGTTCGAGTGTAATATGAATACTGCTGACTATTCTTAATTGAATTGCGAGATGTGTATCACTCAATTCATTCATTGTTAAAGTGAACATAATTCAGGCGTCAGGAGTTATGATTACAGGAACAGGTTGCAAAAATAGAAATCACTATACCATTAATCTCTCTTTGAAATGAACAGTATTGCAAAAGAAGCGAAAAATATATACAAAGTGAAACGTCCATAAAATCCGCAAGATGGGAGATTTCACATTTTATATGTCATGGAAGCCACACTTCCTCCACATTGCTAAAGCTACCTCCCGAAAGCTGGGAATGCTGTATAGCTGCCGTAGCTACTTCAATCCTGAGCAATTGCTTCAAGTATATAAGGGATTCATTCTGCCTAACTTAGAGTACTGCTCCCATATCTAGGGTGGCTCTTCTGTCCAACTATTAGATGGGATGGAATAAAAGGCATTTCGTCTTATTAATTCTCCTCCTTTAGTTGACAATATTTCTTCCCTTTCTCTTCGCCGCAATGTTGCTTCATTCTCTCTCTTTTACAGGTACTTTAACGGGCAATGTTCGGTGGATTTGGCATTCTGTGTACCGCCGGCAAGGCCGTGGGCTCGTAGCACACGTCTTGCCGCGGTCCCCACCATTTCTCTGTGGATGTCGGTCACCCTAGATTCTAGAATAACCCGTTATAGTACATCCTTCTTTCCTCACACAGTCAAACTGTGGAACACTTTGCCTTCTTCTGTGTTTCCACACTCATACACTCTGTCTCATTTTAAAAAGATGGTTTTCCGGCATCTTCGTTGTGTAGATTAATATAACCTTTTCCTTTTGTATTCATAATTTCTTGTTATTCTTATTTTTTCGCACCGAGGCCCCGATGTGGGTCGATGGCCTATGCCCGGGGGGTGGAGGGGGGAGGGCTATTCCCCGTAAAAAAATAAAATAAAAATAAATAAAAATATCATCAGTCCATAAAGCACGCAGACTTCCATATACAAACAATACTTCACGAGTCGGGAATCGAACCCTGGACCTGTGCGTGTGAACAGGAATCGCTACCACTGCGCAACAAGGACAATGAAACCTAGGAATTCATGGCTATATCAAATTTACTTTTTAATTAAAAAAGGACAATATTCTACCATTTCTTGATATTAATATCCACCTACTTCATAATAGTTTTGAGACAGCCTTATACAGAAAACCAACATTCACAGATTTTAGTACAAAACTTTCATCATTCAATCCTCATAATCACATAGGATATCTAGCGTACTCTTACCGACAGAGCCTTTAATATATGTTCAAGCTATTTCCACCTGGATATTGAACTGAAATATATAAAGGAACTACACCTTAACAATGGTTTCCCTAAGAGATGTACGGATACTCATATAGTAGGGTGTGTCATACGGAGGCGAATTTTTTTTTTTTGAGTTTGAAAAATCGGCCTATGGTATTAATGATGTAGTTCTATGTGCAGAATCATGTGATATCTTCAGATTTGAAAAGTTTTCATTTTTTGCTAGGTAAATTTTAACTTGAAATCTTATGAAAATTCAGTATTCCCACCCTTTTACCAACATCACTAAATAGCTTATTTAAAGTAAAGTAAATGTATCAGGTTAATTTATTAGGATGAAAATGATCCAGAATAGTGAAACGAATGATCTTGACACATTTATTAAATTTAATATTCCTTTAGAAAACAAAATCATCAAATACAAAAACCGGTTTTACTACTACGACCCGGTGTTGCTGTACACCATAGAGAACATGTCTTTCTTGCTTCTGTTTCTACTCATCACCTCCCTGCTGACCACCTGAGCTCGGATGTAGCCTTCCCTCCTCTCCTGGCTGTACACGTGACTGCTGGCCTCGCTCACTTGCTGTACACAACGCTCTATACTCTGGGTGTGCGAGGGCCAGGCAGGGACATGCATGGGGTTGTCCAGGAAAGCTCTGACTTGAACATTGGTGAGGCTGCAGGTAAGAGGGGGCTCACTGCCAGCCTGGATGTTATCCAGATCTATGAGATCAGTGAGGGTCTTGGCACCTAGATTGACTTCAGGAGTCTTCCTGACCCTGAAGGAATCGTCACCAACTGATTCGTCATGCCCAGATCCTCCCATAAGTCTCATATCCAAGATCTTTTTGACTGCCACTCTTCTCTCCTCCTCATCCTTACTGCAGAGCATTGTCTGCAGAACTGCCTCGGGGTGAGCATACCAGGAAGATCTCCTCACAGTCTGCTCCACAATCTGAACAACCTTCCTTGGCTGACTCCTCAGGAGCTCAAGCTGGAAGAGAACATGCCTCGGACCTTCGGAGAACGATGACTTGACCTTGGTGTTGAACCAATTTGGCAAGTAGACACTCACGATGAATTGGACAATAAGTCTCAGGTTGTGAAGCTGGTTCCCTTTCAGTTTATGATGAGCGACCCAAATTCTGCAGAACCTGAGAGCCGTTGTGAGCCACCTAGAATGTGAGACTGGACCTATCTGCAGGTAAGCAAGTCTATCAGGCATGACCCCAGTTTTGATGGCACTGCAAATCATGTAACCATAGTACTGGTCAGTACTCAGGTCGTCAATGACAGTATGTGCAAGCTCAACGAGTGGAGGGCCAACTGTGATTTTTCAAAGCTCGGATTTATTTCTAACTCAGTGGCAGAGTCCAGCATCTTGCCAAGAGGACCAGACCATCTGTTGTTTGAAAGAGTCTTGCCATCCAGCTCCTGGATCAGATGTCTGAGTGGCAACTCGTTGGTGTGGAGGTCACAAACAATCCAGACCAGCTTCCTCCCAATCTTCCGCTCTATCCACTGTATGACCCCCCCTTGCCACCCTGTGTTCGTGTTGGTGCTGTCCCCTCCAATGGCCTGCAGGGTCTGGTCTACGTTCCTCTTTCTGAGCCAGTTCACAATGTTATCTGCCACTATCTCAGCTGGTTTCCTGATGTCATCTTTCTCTGGAGTGAAATGCCACAAATACTTCCCTCCTGGTTCACTGCAGCAGGAGTACTGTTCCTCCTTCACCATGGCAGGGAACAACTTGTCAGAATCTCCAACTTTCATGAACACTTTAGTGTCATCCCTTCTCCCATCAAAGAACAAACAATTGATTCCATTTTCTCTTATCCCCTTATCAAACTCCTCTTCTAGGTTACTGACAAGTTTCTCCTGAGCTCTCCTTACTTTGTTATGATCTATCACTAGGTGAACATCATCAGGTGTTATCAAACCACCGTCAATCCAGGCAGCTGTTGCTATCTCTGCAGTTTCTCTGAGACCAGTGTGGTGTCGCATGCTGGCCAGAGCTATGCTCGGGATATCTTTCCTATTTCGAATCTTATGCCTGGAAGGTTTGGGATCATTATTTTCTGGGTTAGGGACAAAGTCACCATTCTCCTGGTCAGCACTCGGATCAGCCATGGGGAAGTCATTAAACTCTGAATCAGCTTGACTCCAATCAACGGCCTTTTTTACCTCACCCTGGGCCTTCTCAAGTCTCTTTTCCTCGGCAACTCTTCTCCTCTTCTGTCTCTCTGTGGTAGCCTCCTGTCTCTTGGACTCCGGAATATCTTGGCTAGAAATCATGAGAGCCCCTATACTGCCAGTCTTCTCTCTCTGTGCTTTGACAAATGCCAGTTCGATCACAGGAATCTTCAGTTCACGCTTGCAAATACAGGAGATGTGGGCCTCGGATTTACAGTCACGATCACATCCAAACTCAGGACAGAGAACAATTGGGCACTTGCAAGTAATTATGTCAAATAACTGGTCCAGTTGCTTGTCAAAGCTGTCCTTAACTGCAAGTTTTCCTCTCCCAAGAGAGATATCTCTTGCCTTTTCCCAACTGGCTAGCAGTCTCTCACTAATCTTCTTCTGACTTGTTAAGACTGGAGGCTTGAACTGGGCGTTAGCCAGAGTGTACTGTGCCAAGACAGCTTTGGTCATATCACTGGCAATGTCTTTGTTTGTGTAAGTTCTTTGGTTCTTTTCACTGATTTGCCTGATTAAAACACCGTATCTCAAAGCATCTCTCAATGTAGGCAACTCCGACTTCAGGAGCTCTCTCCCAGACCCAAGATAGTGACTGAGATGGCTGGATTTTTGGTTCCTCGTCCTGACACAAGCAGCCATCGCAAATATTATCAACTTATATATGCATCAGAATCTGAAACAGAAAAAATATTGTTAGTTGGGTTGTTAAAGAATGAAGTCAGAAAGCAATGTTCACTATTTAATTGTAATGCACTAATGCAGCTGTACGTTAGATTTTCGATAAATTTCACGCTAAAATTTACCTAGCAAAAGGTTGCAAAATATTGAAACTGAAATTATTTTCTGTTTATATACACTAAAATCTACCAAAAAAGTGATGGGCCATTAGTTTTAGCTGATCTTCCCTCCTATGACACACCCTACTCATATAGGCAAAACCCTTAATAGGATTTTTGGTCCCACACAACTCAAATCCACACCGTTCCTAAATATTATATCTATTTCACCATTCCGTACACAGGCCCACTCAGTTTAACCCTTAGAAACAAACTTCAGAAGCTTTTCAATGAATTCTTTCCACAATTTTTTCTTAGTCTAGTCTTCAAAACCCAGAGTTCAATTAAAACACCCTTTACAACTAAAGACACCATACCCACACACTTACAATCCTCAGTTGTTTATCAATATAAGTCTGCTAGCTGTAGGGCAGCATATAAAGGTATAACAAAAGACATTTGATAGCTCGCATCCATGAGCATTTGGGCCGTTCTATCCGAACAGGCCAGTTAATCACACAACCACCACATTCAGCCATCCGTAACCACGCCCACCAACATGACCAACGGTTTTCGCAGTCTGATTTCTCAGTTCTTGGCAGCAGCAACTGTGAGATGGACCTCCCCATTATGGAAGCCTTGTATCAATATGAAGTAACGCCATCCATTTGTGATTTGGCTTCTTGTGAATTGTTGTGTTTTCTCACTAAGGCTCATCTCAATTAAGGTAATTCCTCTTGTATGTTTTAGTTTGTTCTGATTTTAATTTTATACTTACGTCTCAGGTCTTTTTTATTGGTTTTAAATTGTAATGCCATGTTACTTTAAAAAGCTTTACGGAAGGTGAAGTTTAGAATCGTGTTTCGTTTTTCTTTTATATTACCTGTTATTTTTAGAACTTTTTCTCTTGTGTCTAGGCTCTGATGATGGAAAATGATTTTTGGAAACGTTAATAATTTTAATTAAAGAAACCCAACTTAGTCAAGATGTTTGTGTTTTCCTTGGTTCTCCTCTTTATTATGAAACTACGTTTTCCACGTAACAGGTCCATTGCTGTGTGTGCATGTGTGCGTGTGTGTGTGTTACCGTGTGAAATATATGCAAATTACCTTGTTGTAATAATATACGAATAAAGACGAAAGAATCTGTAGCTCTCCTGTTCCCCTCAGTCACTTTGGTAGAGTCAAGAGACGTTAATACAAACGCTGACACAGGCGTCACTAAGAGAACCCCAAAGATGGCCATCCATACCGCAAATTTGAGCGGCAGTAGGAAGCCCCACGAGTCCACTTCTGTTTTACCGCTACTAGCCATGATCTTCAAACCTTCTATTCCTAGTGGATACATAAACTCCACCGCCTCGCTTCGGCTGGCACTCATTCCGAAAAAGCCTACGGCCAAGTCTGCCTCCTGAAAGAAACTTAAGTAGTAAGCACAGTAATTAGAAAGAGTACTACCTCGTTTAATACATTTTCTAAACATGATGAAAGAAACTATCATTAAACAGTAGGTTGACATACAAGTGTGGCATTCAGAAAATAGCATTTTATAATATTTTACTTTTTACAGGTATTTAGTCAATGTAGTTGTTGTCTTGGTCCTCACCTTTCTTGTCACCATCCCCACCATTCCCGACCAGGTTCCATCGGCTTTCTTTATTCCATAGGATAAGTCAGAAGGTTCGACGAATGTGTACCTTGGAAAAGGCAATAATGTGTGCCTCATTTTTTTTGTATTGAAAGTTTTTTATATTTTAATATTATTACAAATCATAAATTAGTGGTGCAAATTTATGACTATCAATACAGAAAAACTCTGAGACATCCTTAGTTAACAGTGGAAGAATATCCCTCACCGATTATAATCGGTGGCGATGATTGACATTTAGAATAGTTAAGCTATTATGAAACTCTTATCGATGTTTTCTAAGCCCTACGGTTCCGTGTACTGTAGAGTGAAAGTTTCTCGATATGAAGACGAGATACACACAGGCATTATATATCAGACCAACTGGATTAGTTTATTTCGTTATCAAAATGTTATAGAGAGTTTACTTCAGGTTTTGTCTTCTGAATATATTTGCCATCCCTTAAACATAAACTTTCTACCCGAAAGTCTTTTCATTGTAAATAACATCCACACATACTAATCGGAATTATGAAACTTAAGATAAAAACACTTAGTACAATATTGTAAAACCAGCTATGATTACGGGCAAGAGTCATGGGATATAAAAAAAAGGAACTGCATTGTGGTGAGGGTTGGATTAATGGATCATAGGACCTCGACACTTACATATCGTAGGCACAATGTAACATTTGTTAGGACACACAGGGGGAACCTTGTGTTAAGAATCGAACAAAATCAATCTAATATGAGAAGATGATCAGAAGAAAATTGGGACCAGACCGAAGCTGGACTATTGAAAATTCCAAACCACCGAACCACCGAACCTCAGGTTAAAAAATAAATAAAACTATAAAATAATGTGTATATTGTACTGATATAACTTACCAAGATATATT
This sequence comes from Homarus americanus, assembly GCF_018991925.1. Taxonomy (NCBI): domain Eukaryota; kingdom Metazoa; phylum Arthropoda; class Malacostraca; order Decapoda; family Nephropidae; genus Homarus; species Homarus americanus. The sequence continues at coordinate 3,316,920 of NW_024738300.1, forward strand.
TTGGGGTAAATTCTAAGCAAATAAAGTTACCAACTCCTATGAGGTTAGAATAATACATACCAGTAAATTATTATCATGCAAGAAATAGATAAAACAATACCAATAAATAAAATAATCCCAAAAAATACTGCATTGCCATTTGATGCTGAGCGATGAAATTTGTCAATCTCTCACTACCCATCACAGACAGTTCAGAACAGCCGAGATCCCTGACTCGCCCCTCCCTCGGTCAGCATGAAACTCTTAACACACAAAGAAAGTTTATTCCCTTTTACTTTTTTTTACCTCATGATAATTATTCATTTTGCACATTCTTTACATAAATCTGTGTGTTCATGTAACAAAGTAAAATAAATGAAGACAATTATGTATATCTACCCGAAATTACGAGTTGAAACTAACAATAACATAGCTAACAAATTGGCCTAGAGTGGTAACAAGGTGGCTCGGGGAATGAGTCTAATAACGAATCATGTGTTGCTATTATAAATACAAAACTATTATATAATACAGAAAAAACATCCAGAGAAGTCAAAAGGCTGAACTAAACTCATAACTCCCAGTACCTATATCCCAACACTCATAAACCATGCCACTCACCTTCCTTATAGTACCTATATCCCAACACTCATAAACCATGCCACTCACCTTCCTTATAGTACCTATATCCCAACACTCATAAACCATGCCACTCACCTTCCTTATATTATCTATATCCCAACACTCATAAACCATGCCACTCACCTTCCTTATAGTACCTATATCCCAACACTCATAAACCATGCCACTCACCTTCCTTATATTATCTATATCCTAACACTCATAAACCATGCCACTCACCTTCCTTATAGTACCTATATCCCAACACTCATAAACCATGCCACTCACCTTCCTTATAGTATCCCAACACTCATAAACCATGCCACTCACCTTCCTTATAGTACCTATATCCCAACACTCATAAACCATGCCACTCACCTTCCTTATAGTACCTATATCCCAACACTCATAAACCATGCCACTCACCTTCCTTATAGTACCTATATCCCAACACTCATAAACCATGCCACTCACCTTCCTTATAGTACCTATATCCCAACACTCATAAACCATGCCACCACCTTCCTTATATGTACCTATATCCTAACACTCATAAACCATGCCACTCACCTTCCTTATAGTACCTATATCCCAACATTCATAAATCATGCCACTCACCTTCCTTATAGTACCTATATCCCAACACTCATAAACCATGCCACTCACCTTCCTTATAGTACCTATATCCCAACACTCATAAACCATGCCACTCACCTTCCTTATAGTACCTATATCCCAACACTCATAAACCACTCACCTTCCTTATAGTACCTCATAAACCATGCCACTCACCTTCCTTATATTACCTATATCCCAACACTCTAAACCATGCCACTCACCTTCCTTATAGTACCTATATCCCAACACTCATAAACCATGCCACTCACCTTCCTTATAGTACCTATATCCCAACACTCATAAACCATGCCACTCACCTTCCTTATAGTACCTATATCCCAACATTCATAAATCATGCCACTCACCTTCCTTATAGTACCTATATCCCAACACTCATAAACCATGCCACTCACCTTCCTTATAGTACCTATATCCCAACACTCATAAACCATGCCACTCACCTTCCTTATAGTACCTATATCCCAACATTCATAAATCATGCCACTCACCTTCCTTATAGTACCTATATCCCAACACTCATAAACCATGCCACTCACCTTCCTTATAGTACCTATATCCCAACACTCATAAACCATGCCACTCACCTTCCTTATATTACCTATATCCCAACACCATTATATTACCTCCCAACACTCATAAACCATGCCACTCACCTTCCTTATAGTACCTATATCCCAACACTCATAAACCATGCCACTCACCTTCCTTATAGTACCTATATCCCAACACTCATAAACCATGCCACTCACCTTCCTTATAGTACCTATATCCCAACATTCATAAACCATGCCACTCACCTTCCTTATAGTACCTATATCCCAACACTCATAAACCATGCCACTCACCTTCCTTATAGTACCTATATCCCAACACTCATAAACCATGCCACTCACCTTCCTTATAGTACCTATATCCCAACATTCATAAATCATGCCACTCACCTTCCTTATAGTACCTATATCCCAACACTCATAAACCATGCCACTCACCTTCCTTATAGTACCTATATCCCAACACTCATAAACCATGCCACTCACCTTCCTTATAGTACCTATATCCCAACACTCATAAACCATGCCACTCACCTTCCTTATATTACCTATATCCCAACACTCATAAACCATGCCACTCACCTTCCTTATAGTACCTATATCCCAACACTCATAAACCATGCCACTCACCTTCCTTATAGTACCTATATCCCAACACTCATAAACCATGCCACTCACCTTCCTTATAGTACCTATATCCCAACACTCATAAACCATGCCACTCACCTTCCTTATAGTACCTATATCCCAACACTCATAAACCATGCCACTCACCTTCCTTATAGTACCTATATCCCAACACTCATAAACCATGCCACTCACCTTCCTTATATTACCTATATCCTAACACTCATAAACCATGCCACTCACCTTCCTTATAGTACCTATATCCCAACATTCATAAATCATGCCACTCACCTTCCTTATAGTACCTATATCCCAACACTCATAAACCATGTCACTCACCTTCCTTATAGTGCCTACTTCCAAACACTTATAAACCATGCCACTCACCTTCCATATGTAATTTAACAATTGTGCTACTTCAAACAACATTTTTATACTATCTATATGAACAAAAATGAGCTAAAACCACTAAGGTAATGCTAAATGAAAGTTTAATACAGCTGCTATTTGCATAGAAGCTGGCTGCTAGACCTTAACAGTTGCCATAGCAATACAGTCCAGCTGGAACGCTGCCTCTGCCGACTCCCTAGCAACACCCCCAACTACTCCAGGAAAGCCCCTCTCAAACTCAAGTTCCTGCTCCAGCTCCCCAAGCTCAACCTGCTAACTCACGTTTTTGACCCTATGATAATTACTTTTTTAACTTTGCTTCACAATATGTATGTAAACTAAACGACTAAAATAAAATGAAGAAAGTCACAAATATTTAGCCAAAATTACTAGTTGAAAAATAATCATAACACCTCACAGCTTGGCCTGGTAACAAGAGGGCTAGGGAATGTTAATAGATGGAAATTAAAGGAAAATTGTCTGTTTGTATCAGGTATTTGTAGATTTAAGCGGCATATATAGTGAATGAAGTTATGTTCTTTATGTAGCAATATAAAAAACGAATCTAGAGATATGGGAGGCAAGCCCAGGATAAAAGAGCTTACTGGTAAGGTTAGTCTACCGGGAGTATGTGCCGCCGTGCCGGGTAACTATCTTTCACCGTAAATGACCCACATAAATGTATGAATTTTAACCGCTCATAAATACTATACGTATATACTGTAGTTCTATCCCCCACTTTTTGCATAAAAATTTGATCATAAAAGCTCGAACTGTCTTCAAGTACATACAGTAAATGAAGATAATCTAAAAGTACCAACATTGTAATAAATGTTGTTGAATATCACGGACTACAGTGGACGGCGCCGCACTGGACAGCGGCAGTTTCACAAACTAAAACCACATTCAAATCGTGCCAAACCATCAAAGCTGCTGAACTATCAGATCCCGAGCTAATGCTGTATGACGAATCACAACAACTCATTTAAAAAAAATCGTAATGAAATTACAGGAAAATAAAAATTTCAAACTAAAACAAAAGCAACAGGGCAATGATCGGATAGGGTAAATTAAATAATCTGAACAAAAACAATTCAACGTCACGCGCTAAGGAGAATGTAGAGATCATTAATCTTCAAATAATGAGAAAATAATCAAAACGAAGGTACCATTCTGCTCTTGAAAACTAGCAAATGTGTAAATGATATATTAGGTTCAAAGTATTTAAATATAAGTATTTAAATTACTTCATTAGATTCCCTAACTTTCGTAGACCCAAGGCACAGTGCCTTGTGTGCCTGTCATGACACGGCTTTGGTTGTAGTACTGCTTCCCTTCCATGAAAAATGATCTTGGTACTAACATGATAATAATCTGTATAGTATTTAGACTACCATGTAAATCAACGTACGACATATTTAAAGAAGTGGCGATATATTCCAGCATCGAGGCAAGTGGCCCTGTAAAGTAAAGCTTCTTTCCCCCGGGTGCTTCTGCATCGTCCTTCAGCACTGGCTGGTGAAGCACACTTCTCACCATCGCCACCGTAAGCGTTGGTCTGTGAATAAATCTGACAAAAAACAAAGTTTGCTAAATTTTCCTGAGTAAAAATTTATAACTAGCATATCAGTTATATACAATTTAGTGATAATTTGAATTAAATTACCTTATTTGAACCAGCTTGTTTTTTTTTGCATTAATCAGATGTAGATTTTATTTGCATATTCCCTACGTTACATGTTTCAAAACTCATATAAAATGCGCAATTACATTTTCTTAATAATTTGTAACATGGTTTATACAGTACAATTGCCTGAGTTAAATCAACAAAGACAAAAACTTATGCAAAAATACTTTATGAATATTTGATAACATGAATCTATGCCGAACTAACATATTTATTCATCCATCAGGGTAGCTCACACATAACTTCCTCAATGATAATCGCTTCAACATGTTTTTTTCTATCCTTCATTTTGATTCAGAATGACTAAGGCCGGTGTAGGTCATAATGCCCCATACATCCGCTGATAGATTATAGTGCAGACCATAAGTGAGTACTAAATGTATCAGTAATCGTAATACTACATAATACTTACTTTAAAAATTTCTCAGGAAACAACGACAAACTTGTACTAAGAATCAGGCCCCTTCGTCCGTTCCAAAAGGCAAGCTGAATGATCGATATATCCTCTTGACTGTAGGGCACATGCGTATACAGCACATGCCTGTAAATTTTTGGTATCCGTGTTAAGTCATTTCTTCGACCATTTTCTTAATTCATTTAATCGTCAATAATATCTAGTTTCGAGACACAGGTAATCTAAGAATGATCAATTAATCACACTGGATAAAGACGGCCCCCCAAAAAAAACTACCTATGGGATTTGGTGTCGTCCACAACGAGCAACATGGAATTGGTCATGGACAGTAACTTGTGAAGGTGGTGGAGCTCCGGGAGGGGCAGGCGGGTGACGACGAGGAGCCTTGTCGACCACACCAGGAGGCGACCCTGGATGGACCACTCGGCGAAGGCGGCGAGGAAGACTGGGTCGTCGCTCACCACCACCATCGTCACGCACCATGACACCTGTCGCAGCTGGTGAGGTCAATATGGTAGAAGTATTGTGAGAGTAATCTACCCTCAGTAGTAATGGGAAAATGACTTACCCGCCTCAGTAGTAATGGGAAAGTGACCTACCCGCCTCAGTAGTAATGGGAAAGTGACCTACCCGCCTCAGTAGTAATGGGAAAGTGACCTACCCGCCTCAGTAGTAATGGGAAAGTGACCTTCCCGCCTCAGTAGTATTGTGAGAGTGACCTATCCGCTTCAGTAGTAATGTGAGTGTGACCCACCTGCTTCAGTAGTGATATGAGAGTGACCTAACCGCCTCAGTAGTAATGTGAGAGTGCCTTTACGGCCTCAGTCATAAGGTGAGAGTGACCTACCCGCTTCAGTAGTAATGTGAGAGTGACCTACCCGCTTCAATAGTAATTTGAGAGTGACCTACCCGCTTCAGTAGTAATGTGAGAGTGACCTAACCGCCTCACTAGTAACGAGAGAATGACCTAACCGCCTCAGTAATAAGGTGAGAGTGACCTACCCGCTTCAGTAGTAATGTGAGAGTGACCTACCCACCCCAGTAGTAATGTGAGTAACCTACCCGCTTCAGTAGTTATGTCAGAGTGACCTACACGCTTCAGTAGTAATGTGAGAGTGACCTACCCACCTCAGGAGTAATGTGAGAGTGACCTACCCGCTTCAGTAGTAATGTGAGAGTGACCTACCCACCTCAGGAGTAATGTGAGAGTGACCTACCCGCTTCAGTAGTAATGTGAGAGTGACCTAACCGTTCATTAAGGGTGAACCATCAGATACAATTTAAATGTTGTTAGTTTATTCAGCTCTATTCACATCGACTGTAATGATAGTACCACATACCTCACGAGCCTCCGTAACCATTCTGGAGAGCTGAATTGTTGTCTTGTTGGAATCCCTGTCGTTCATAAGTACCTCGAACACCACCATGCCACCAAGGGCCTGGAAGTGACTTAACTCCTGTAACATTGTAAAAAAATATATATTTAAATTCTCGTGGATAAATAAATCATTTTCAAGTGGATTATCACGCCTTGGGTAGATCTTATTTTGAGCTCACCGTAAAGATAGTGGAGGTGAAAGTGTTGCCGTCAGTGAAGAGGAAGACTGAGCAGTGTGGTTGTGACACTGTTATCAATACAGATTCCACCGCCTCTCCCGCTGTTGTGAGTGTGTCCTGGGCAGCTGATAGGTGCAGAACTTTGAATAAATTATATTTCTTTAAACACACACACACACACACACACACACACACACACACACACACACAAACACACTGAGGGTACGTCAGTGCGTGAAGAGCCTGAGCGCCGATACCTTCCATCAATGCGCTGCAAACTTCAACCAAGGACTCATTCCTCGGTTCCTGTGAGATGCTGGATTGGACGCTACAAGTGATATTTTCGTTACAGACAAAAGCATAAAGTCAATTTATCTTAGCTTACGGGAGTGTTAAGACGAAGCTTTCAGGTAAATATGAAAATAAAGACCAGAAAAATTACGGTACACCACCCAGAAAATGAGTTTAAATATTTTGCTTCTGGTCAAATAATGATAAACTAGAATTCCTTTCACTCATCTGACATAATGTTCGTTAATTGTTTTGGGAAACTTTTATTAAAATAATAAGGCTTTGTAATCTTGATAACGAAAACAATAACACTGCACAATGCACTTTTCATACATGTCATGATGCACCAGAAAAAATCTGCCAAACTTGATAAAAGAAATACTATAACATACCTTAATGGACGAGTTGACGGTTCTGGGTACACACAAGAAATACACTCTGCCGCGTTCGTAGAGTGATACGGTATATATAATTTGTAATGAAAGTTTAAATTCCTGCTATAATAGTCGAGATAAGTGTAAGGGCTGTAACAAGAGGGATGGTTGTCCTCCGCTCGTTTGCTTGTTCGCGGCCCTACTAGGGGGATGGACAGAGGTGAGAAGGTGGCTGCTGCCTCCTCGTACGCCAGACACCATCCAGCCTTCATCACAGCTGTTTTTTCACCCTGTTGTTCGATTCCAACTCTGTTTGTGTACTCATGTGAGGTTCCTGGGGCTCGTGGGCTGATTCCCCAGTCTTTCACTATTCGGCTGTCAACTCGGGTCACCTACTCCAGCTACTGCCGTGACTGCCACATGATCGCCACTTCCTCCACGACTGATCTACCGTCCGTGCTTTGGCGTCTCTCCTGTGTGGCATGACATCTCCCACCAATGCCGGCGCCAAGTGAGGAAGCTGCCCTGGACCTTCCCCCTGAGAGCGGATCACCGAGTTACAAGAACATTCCACCGTGGTGGTTAGGAGGAAGATTCATCTGCAGCCGTATTAAATACCTGTACTTTGTTGTATTGATTGTTTTGTTTTAAGTAATTGTTTGACTCCAGTGCTGTTTTGATTTAATATTTGTGTGAGTGGTGTCACAGTTAAATTATTGTTTTAATTTTCTTAGTAAAGAGATGTAAATTTCTAATGATTGTTTGTTACTCCTTGGTAACCCATGGTTCTTGACTTTCCTTTTTATAAGATCCTGATTAGGCTGGCAAGGGATTTATAGCCTACAGGCCAGGCCTTTACAATAAGTTCATTTTACTAGAAACAGGGCCGCCATTTGCAATGGCGTCACTAGTTTCAAACTCATTGTTGCAGTCGAAGGTAGTAGAAGGGATGGCCTCTTCAGACCCCAAATGCCACGTTCAGGTAAGTTTTAAGGGTTGGGTTTTTATGGTCTAAATCATGGACATTTCGTAAGTGAAGAAATGTGCCGTGAAGAGCAGCTTCAAACATAGGTCGGATGGATATATGAGCCATAGGGGTTGGGTGTAAATGGGACTGCCCAGTATGGGGCAAAACGCCAGCTGCAGTTTCCTCCATTCTTATGTTCTTTTGGACATAAATAACTCCCATGTTCACATCAGCTCAGCTGTCATGTACTCTTACCTAGTAGAATCTCTTTTTTCAGTGCAACAGAATGTATCAGAACTAGATGGAGATACGAGTAAATTTAAAAGAAATTACATTGTCTGGACTTTGTTTTGAGAATGCCTGGTGCTAGGTGACATGACAACATAGTGCTGCTATTGTTTTAATGTTTCACTAATGAACCACTGGGATATAACATCATTTATATTAATTTAAGGGTAAAATTTTACTTTAACTACCATCGATATTTTGATGTTTAGATTCGAGATAGGCTATATTGGGTCAATTTTAAGTTATTATCATCCCTGTACTTAGACATGCAGACTTTTTTTTTTTCGGATGGTTTGCGATGAGTTTTGAGTTACTACCCCCCCACCCCCCTTTACTGATGTATGTTAAGATAACCTTATAACTCATCATACCCTCCTAACCTAACTTATGATCTGTATTTTAGTTTTGCCATCGAAAAATATTTTGCGACAGAAATCCTGTTGAGATAATGTGTCTTATTGTTTAAAGTACTTAATCCTATAGTTAGAATCTTAAGGTTCCTCATATGACCAAAACCAAAATAATACCAATATTGTTTGAAATGTTTATAATAGGAAATTTGTTGTATGGGCCGCTAATATCCACTGAATTAGTTTATGTGCTTAGTAATATTTATATATCCAATATGGTATTACAGTGTTGTACAGTAATGCACAATTAATTATCTAAATATTTATTTACTGAACCGATCAGCCGATAAAGTTGGACAACTAAGCTGGCTGCCTCCAGCTGGGAAGCTTGCACCAACCAGTGACGTCACAATCAATCACAGAGATTTTCGCAGTCACGTGACTTTTTAGCAACTTTAACCCTTATTTTTTTTACACTTTTTGGCCCAATTTATTTAAAAATATCATTACCATTGTGAATTTAAGCGTTTTCTTTACCCATTGACCTGCCATCTTACAAACAAATTCTGACAGTCAATGCGTCTATTCCCAATCCAAGTAGCTATCTAGGAATCAATAGGTGTTTTTGCAAATTATCCGGTCAATTTTCTAGGAAACCAAAAGAATAGTAATTTTACAAAATGCTCCAAATTGACACCAGGAAAAGAAACTGCTTCACGAAGCTATTCGACCCCAGTGAGCACCCATTCAGAACCAGTTTCCCATCAGACTATGAGACCGAGGTATAGAGGCAAGTGTGTCTGTCTGGTATACAGTCTCTTCTCTGCGTTCCACTGTGTTCCTCTTCACCCGGGGTGTAGAGGAACAATTGTATTAAGGATTACTGCAGGTGGTGGTGTGATGGTTTGATGGCAGTGGACTACGATAGTAATCCTTGGTTCCTTGTGGTTGGCCAACACAACGTAGACATGCTACCCGAGTTGCCATTTCTATCAGGTTTTCGTGTTGTTGTATATAAGAAGTGTATTTAAATAAACATGTTTAAAATAAGAATAGTGAGGTAATTTTCTGGTGTTTTGATAACTGCATAGTTGTGTACATCTGTTTTGATAATAGCATATTTGTGTTTACTTGTGTTGAAAGAACATAAGAACATAAGAAACTAAGGAGTCTGCAATAGGCCGTTTAGTCTGTGCAAGGCAGCTCCTGTCGGGAGTTACAACACCTCTATCGTCCATGAATCTATCTTGCCTCCATTTAACACTTTCAAACGTCCCAGCACTTACTATAAAGTTGCTAAACTTGTTCACTCATCTACCACCCTATTTGTGAACCAGTTTCTTCTTATCTCCCTCCTAAACCTAAACTTATCCAACTTAAATCTTTTGCTGAGTCCTATCCTGCTCGGATATTATAAAAAAACTTTCTCTATATCTCCTTTATTGATATCCTTTAACGAACTTAAATACTTCTATTATATCTCTCCGCGCTCTTCGTCTTTCTAGGGAATGCAAGTTTAGTTTCTGTAATATATCTCGATAGGGAAGGCTTCTAAGTCTCGGAATAATTTTCGTCATTCTTTGCTGCACCGAATCCAGTGAGTTTATATTCATTCTATAATGAGGGCACCAACCATGAACCGCATAATGGAGGTGCGGCCCAACAAGCGCAATGTATAATTGCAATATGACCTCCACACTCTTATTACTTACACTTCTAGAAAAAAAAAATACTTTTTTTGCCTTAATTTGAACATTAACGAATTCTTGGGTTTCTTTCACAAGTCGACTTCTCTAGGTTTATGTTTTTAAGGCTGTATACATTGACAGTATTTGTTCTTCCAATATTAAGTACGCTGCACTTGCTGGTGTTGAATTTCATTTGCCATTTTTCAGACCACCCCTGCATTTTATTTAGATCCTCCTGTAATGCATTTGCATCCTGCCCTGAATTTATCTGCCGCCCTATTTTGGTGTCATCCGCAAACTTGCTTCTGTCACTGCTGATCCCAGTATCTAAATCGTTTATGTAGATTATGAACAATAGTGGGCCTAGTACTGACGCCTGGGGAACCCCACTGGTTACACGGCCCCACTCAGATTTAACACCATCTACGCTGACCCTCTGCGTTCTATCGGTTCGGTGAGCCATGATTTTATCTAATTTAGAACTTTCCCCTCGTCTACATTCTCGGTATATACAACCACTCTCAGCAAGTCTATTTTAATTTTAACGCTCCTATTGTTTCTATAGTATACATTTAAACCAACCCTTCCTTGTTCCTGTTTTACCCCTTGTTCTGAGTAACCAATTCTACTCCCCAGGACCTGCTTGTGTTTTGACCCCCACTTACCCTGATATTTCTAATGGCACCCCCCCCCTCGGAGTGATAATTTCACGCTCTAGGGATGCGGACAACGTCTTTACCACAGCGCGAGACAAGTGTACCCCGTCACGACTGTACAGGTAGTCGTTGTCATAGAATCGTCGCCATTTATCAATGAACGCCCAACGATTGCTTGCACAATGAAAAGTTCCTCACTCCCTAACCTTTCCTATGTCGTTGCCTCCTACACTAAGACACACTACTGGCTTGGTACCCTCCCCTGACAAGACCCTATCCATCCTCTCCTCTACATGCCCTATTCTAGCCCCAGGAAAACACACCCTAGTCCTACGTTTCCTAACTCTTTCTCAATAAGTCCCATCTAAGAACCTCACCTGGCTGTCCACAACTACCACGACCTTACCACTGGGCAATGTTTGACTAACTGCCCTTTCCTCTCCTGCCACCAGACCGTCCTGCCTCTTCTACTAATCGCCAGCTTCCTCCAAAACTTTATAGTGGTTACGGCACTCAAAACCCTGGTCAGCTTTCCTGAATCTGACCCTAATGCCCTTGGACACAACCACTCTCCACTCCTGCTCCTCCTGACCCGCCTTCGTAGGTGTCCTAGCACTGAAGGAGTTTAGTCCTGAGGGCTTCGTTCTCCCCCTTCAATATGTCCCTCTCTCTCCGCTACTGCTCCATTTCCAGTTCCAGCTTACTCAACACAACACAACGGCACACATAGCACACACACACACACACACACACACACACACACACACATATATATATATATATATATATATATATATATATATATATATATATATATATATATATATATATATATATATATATATATATATATATATATATATATCTATCTATCTATATATCTATCTATCTATCTATCTATCTATCTATCTATCTATATATATATATATATATATATATATATATATATATATAAATATATATATATATGCAAAAATCACTGTAGGTGCGCGTGATCTAGGTATATTCTGATAGCTAGTCTGTACTCACCCCTGAAGATGTGAATTACACAGCGCTTGGGAACTTCGTGTTTTCTTCTTTCCTTGTGGTTATCAGTATATATATATATATATATATATATATATATATATATATATATATATATATATATATATATATATATATATATATATATATATATATATTGTTACGAACCCCTCCACCCAGCACTACGAACCACGCCATCTATTGTCCTGATCTACCTACCCAGCACCACGAGCAACGCCATCTAGGGACGAGACACGAGTATGACTCGTCTTAGTTAACACTCCGGGGTTTCCCTTCTCCATATCCTGGTTGTTGCGTCACTTCCTCCAAGTCTTCTTTGTGAGCTCCAATTCGAGGAGAGAGACTTGGCTCTGGGAAGTGACCACAGGATCATCTATCCTCTAAACCTACGGACAGTGACTACCTACCGTCTTCTACAATACTCAGCCTTACTCGTCAGCCATCTCAGCTCCTCACTTAAGTACTTGTATCTTGTATTGCCTCCCCCACGTCCACTTGCTTCAAGATTGTTTTATGTTTTATTAATATGTATATACTGTTAATGTTTAGGTTAAGTTTGGTTAAGGGTAATTTATAAGCTGAATATTTTGTTAAGGGATTTATGGTACTCTATTATACACAACGAAAACTCGCATCCTTTGTCTACCCTTTTATAGTCCGATTGTCTTTGTTTTTTTTTTTTGTTACCTGTTGGGATCTGGGTAGACGTGTAACCATATTCTAAATCCCCAACTCGTAACAAATGGCGACCGTGACACCACCAGCAAGGCGTACTCATCAGCCAGCTCAGCCGCACGTCCTAAATTAACCTCTCCACGATCCTCCACATGCTTCAAGATGTGAAATGGTATCTTGTTCTTCCACTCCTCCAGGACTACCAAGTTTAACAAATCCTGAGGTGGCCATTAAGAAAACCTAGATAAATTAATTAATGGTCAAAAGATAAGATACGTGGATTACCCTAGAAAATATCACGGCAGTGGATAACCAGAAAGTCCCGGAAACTACCTAGGGAAATTACACTTATGATTATTGTTCTTCTGAGAAGATCCTTAGATAAGGATAAGAGACTTGAAAGGGAAAGGGCGTATTACGGCATTAATATAAAGATCCGGATTAACAACCCTGATATACTTGAAAGAGGAAGGCCGTATTACGGCATTTTATATAAAGATCCGGATTAACAACCCCGAGATACTTTAAAGAGGAAGGGCGTATTACGGCGTTTTATATAAAGATCCGGATTAACAACCCCGAGATACTTTAAAGAGGAAGGGCGTATTACGGCGTTAATATGAAGATCCGGATTAACAACCCTGAGATACTTTAAAGAGGAAGGGCGTATTACGGCATTTATATAAAGATCCGGATTAACAACCCTGGAAAATGGTATGATTTACCCTGAATGAGATAATGAGAAGAACAATAATTGAGGCTTTATAATTATGGGGTCCTGGTAGAGCGGGGCGTCCCAAGATATCACTTCACCCTAAACTAGTGACTATGGAACAGCCTACTCTGGAGCGAGGGTACGGCATTAAACAGATCCGGATTCTTCCCTACACTCTATAAGACTTACTACACGACTGCCACGTGGAATAACAAGTAAGCCTTATGACACTTGGAACCAAATATCCTACGGCTGTCACTCTTACTGTCCGGTAATACCAAAATATGAACACACATATGAAGGAAACTTTAAACCACCGTAAAGCAATTGTGAACAGAAGTGACTGGGAGGAATAATTAACACTGAGTAACAAGGGAGGAAGGAATATGGTACTTAAGGTCGTATCCTGTCACGGTCGCCATTTGTTACGAGTTGGGGATTTAAAATATAGTTAACAGTCTACCCAGATCCCAACAGGTAACAAAAAAAAAAAACAAAGACAATCGGACTATAAAAGGGTAGACAAAGGATGCGAGTTTTCGTTGTGTATAATAGAGTACCATAAATCCCTTAACAAAATATTCAGCTTATAAATTACCCTTAACCAAACTTAACCTAAACATTAACAGTATATACATATTAATAAAACATAAAACAATCTTGAAGCAAGTGGACGTGGGGGAGGCAATACAAGATACAAGTACTTAAGTGAGGAGCTGAGATGGCTGACGAGTAAGGCTGAGTATTGTAGAAGACGGTAGGTAGTCACTGTCCGTAGGTTTAGAGGATAGATGATCCTGTGGTCACTTCCCAGAGCCAAGTCTCTCTCCTCGAATTGGAGCTCACAAAGAAGACTTGGAGGAAGTGACGCAACAACCAGGATATGGAGAAGGGAAACCCCGGAGTGTTAACTAAGACGAGTCATACTCGTGTCTCGTGGTGCTGGGTAGGTAGATCAGGACAATAGATGGCGTGGTTCGTAGTGCTGGGTGGAGGGGTTCGTAACACAATATATATATATATATATATATATATATATATATATATATATATATATATATATATATATATATATATATACAATCAACACCTCAACCCACCAGGATTCGAACCCACGGCCCACGAGCCCATGACTGTGACCGGGGAACGCTAATGAAATATATACCGATCCTCGTGTTTCGAAGCCGGATTTGGTAAAACGTTACTCTGACCACCTACGTGATACGGGTAGTCCCCATTAGAGGTTCACGGCACCATAAGCTCGTTGAACAGGTTTTGTGTGAAATATAACAGTCTAGGATTACTTTTAGTATCCTGGTGGTCCAGCGGTTAGCGTTCCCCGGTCACAGTCATGGGCTCGTGGGCCGTGGGTGCGAATCCTGGCGGGTTGAGGTGTTGATTGTATGTAAAAGTCCGTGTGTTTATTGGGCTAATATATATATATATATATATATATATATATATATATATATATATATATATATATATATATATATATATATATATATATATATATATATATATATATATATATATATATATATATATATATGGTTAACTGTAACATTCCAAATACGTTATCTCATAATTTACTTACCATTCGGGCGTAAGGATTGTGCCATCACCAAGTCAAAGGAGACGGTGAGGAACCAGAGAAGTGATGTCAAAGCCTGTATCATCTCTATCACCCAACCTCGCATGACCTGGAATATAAGAAACTACATTCAACAAAAAATCCTAAAACAAGCACGTCACCGGTCGTTTTTTCTGACAAAAGCATACCTACCGTCTGGCTTCTTTGGGTGATTTTTGACAATTGAATTGATGCATTGAGGGAAATATTTATTACATTTAATAGAATCTTAAATTCCAGGAAATAGAAATTTAGCGCCCTAATTCTGAGTATTTTTTATCCTGTAAAACACATCTTCTGTCCGGGACTGCTATTATCACCTTGAAACTCTGCTGTTTCCATTAAAGCTCTTCATCCTTCCAAAAATCTTTCGAATTGACACTTAAATGATTTACTTCTTCAAAAAAGGGTCCGGGAGTAGTTATAACAACTGTTCGCTGATATTGTTATAACTACGCGCTTTGGCTCCTCACAATCCGAATGCCTTTTAAAATCTGCAAACACGCAGGGCGTATTGCTGTCAGCATGTTAATAGTAAATCACAGCTTTATCATAAAAACTATTTATTTCATAAGATTTTTTTGTTTTTTTCTACAAAGTATGTATTAATTAATTAAGCATCTAAGCAGTTTCTGATATTTCAAACCCATATTACCCAAGATCGTAAGGACAGTGTCAACACAAGTTCCTAGAGACTTTTACCCTATTAGAACGTAACAATACCCAGTACTCCACAAAGGCCACCGTACCTCTTTTTATAATTAAAACAAATAGGTAGAATTAGCAGATGCCTAAGTAATCTTAAACTAAATATCTGCCATATTTCAAGTAACATTTTAGTCTCACCTGGATTTTAGCTAGACCTGGATGTCTAAATATTTGAGGTCGCCTGAGAGTTGGATAGTGAACAATGTTCACTGAACATTGACCAGGCTTCTCTTAATGAGAGCCATGCGTGCCTTCACATTGCAAGACACAATAATTTATAATGTGTAAAAAGAGATTAAAGGCCTATGGGTCTAGACGAGTGCTTAAAGGTGAAAAGTATATGCATGAGGGCAATAATAATAAAATAATAATAGTAATAATAATAATAATAATAATAATAATAATAATAATAATAATAATAATAATAATAATAATAATAATAATAATAATAATAATAATAATAATAATAATAATAATAATAATAATAATAATAATAATAATAATAAAATTAATAATAACAACAATTAGAGGTTTATTGAAGATTTTCAGCAACCCAAAGGCTGAAAATATACATTTGACAGAATTTACTTATTATAAACAAAGACATGGGGTGGGTGGGTCGTTAAACAAAAGATTTCATTACTAAAACGAGAAGGAACATGATATGAACATACAAAATATACTTTATGGCAGTTATTGGTTTCTTGCCCTATTGTGTGAGGTCACGTACGCCAAATACTGCAGTAACTCGTCCATATGTGTTGACATGAAGGACCTCACGTCGTGTAGTAACTCGTCCATAGGTGGTGGCATGAAGGACCTCACGTGGTGCAGTAACTCGTCTACAGGTGTTGAGATTCACTCAGGCAACCACCAACACCCAAACTATTAACAAGCTACCTAAGAAATCACAAACCTAACAGTCACACCCAGCGTCCAAGGAAGAGGAAACTAACCTCGTCCTCACAACTCCCGGACAAAAAAAGACACGAAATAACAATTGGAATTTACCAACAGAAAAGACAATATGCCACACACTACTTGAAGTCCCCCCACAAGCTCCCCTGCACACTTGCACCAGCACCCACATCCCATAAAATATCACAATCTGTTTCGGCCACTCCGAAGACACAATCAGAACCTAATTAGGAAACACTGATCTAAAGAAACACTCCTTTAAAAAAAGAAAAAAAAGAACAACTGGACTACCAAAAACAGTAAAACCTACGCAAACGTGTTCACCATTATCCAATAAAACTATAGTGCATACTTTGCAAACAGATACATTATGTGTCCTTCAAGAACACAACCCGGACATCCTCCTTCTCAGCTCAACATACAGTATACTAAGGTAAAAATCAAGCAATTTGGCTACATATGCAAACAATCAACACGCGAAAAACACAAGGGTGTAACACTCTTCATCAGATCCTCCATCAAACACGAATTCATCACCGATTTCACCTTCAAATACTTTATGGCCGCCAAGATCGTCACTAAACACTGACAGATAATGGTATACACAACGTAAACAAGGCCAAACACTCGTTCCTTTCAAAGACCTTCCAGCAATACTAATGGCTGATCTCAACTTAAGAAACACAGCATTCCAACACAACAACCCCGATGGTCAACAGCAACACACACCGATCACACACAAAAACTTTCAACACATTGGACCATTCTTCCCTACATGTTACTCTGGACTTGGCAGAAACACTCTAGACATTGTCTTTACAAACACCCTAGCGGCTAGGGCCTAGCCCTTCAATTTCAACACTACATTTCAAAGGACCCCCTGTCAGGCTTAAATCACATACCCATTACACTACAACTCTCCAACAACCCCATTCTCATCACACACCTGCATCCCAATATCAATACCAAGACGCAGACTGGGACACATTCAAATCCACACTAGCCGAACAACACTACACACTCAACCTCGAACATCAACACAAGGAAAATAGAGGAAACATGTTGAAAACTCTTTAACACAATAACCAAAACGTTCTCACAAGAAAATATACTCCTTTAAACCCTCCATCAGAACACAAGGACTGCTACAGAGCTACAGACGGAGATTCTACTGGGCAGAGCCTGGTTCTGGGGTCGAACTGCGGCTCTGTATGGTCTTGTTGCGTCGCTGGTGGTACGTTACTACAATTCTGCTCTTACTACTCATTTTCATCCACTAAACCTTCTTCACCCCCTGTCACTTGGTATGTATGTATATATGCATGTATATATGTATGTATGTATGTATGTCGACGTGTGGTGTAATGGTCAGCTTCCTCGCCTCGCAAGCGAGCGGACCTGAGTTCGATCCTCGGGCAGGGTGAAACTATGGAAAAAATTTTTACCATTTGCCTCTGTCTACCCAGCAGTAAATGAGAACCTGGAGGTTAATCGACTTGCGGATTGTATTCCGGGGTAATGGCTAGCCAGTGCAGTTGGCGAGCTGTCCAGTTTTCTTGGACTATTCCGTGACGCTGGGACATGCAACTCGTTAACTTAGGGAGTGGTTGTTGTGTTGGCAACAGCTTCTACACCTTAACAAATTCACGCCTAGGAGGCCTTTGGCCGACCATCCTCGATTTCCAGGGGCTTCAATTATTATTATTATGCTTGTATGTATGTATTTATGCATGAGGCAACCTGTGGTGTAACGGTAGGTCAGCACGCTCGCCTCGAATCGAGCTGACCCCGGCTCAATCCCAGGGCAGGGTGAAACTATGGGCAAGTGTCTTTACGCAATTGACCTCTGTCTACCCATCAGTAATTGGGGACTTGGATGTTAATCGATGCGCGGATCGATGTTACGGGGTAATTGTCAATCAGTGCAGTTGGCAAGCATTCCGTTCTTCTCGAACTATTCTTGGACACTGGGTGTGGATGATGGCGACAGCTTGTCCACCTTAAACAAATTCACTCCTAGGTAGTGCAGTAACTCGTCCGTAAGTGTTGTCATGAAGGACTTCAAATGACGTCACGGTTGTTCCCAGAGTGGACTTCCCAGTGGTGTTTATCTATACGTGTTAGGTCCTTACTTGTGGTCATGACTCTCAGTGTTTATTTCCCTTGCCAAAACACTATTCACCAATGTTCAACTCTGATTCCGCTTCCTTCCGAAATGAAATTGTTACTTTTGGCGTTCTGGAGAGGGGTTATGGGGAGATTTGGTGTATGGGCCTTGGCGGCTGCCGCAGTAGTGCAAATAAGTGTTGACCTACGGATGGTCAGGTGTGTGTGTGTGTGTGTGTGTGTATATAGTATAGGGATTTGAGGCATTCAGTCTCCTAAAATTTTAGATCTTCAGTGATAAATAATTTTTTCCAAGGATCTGTCCTGCTCACGACTGATATATATATATATATATATATATATATATATATATATATATATATATATATATATATATATATATATATATATATATATATATATATATATATATATATATATATATATATATATATATATATATATATATATATATATATATATATATATATATATATATATATATATATATATATATATATATGCAAATAAATCACTGTAGGTGCGCGTGATTCGGGTATATGCTGATAACCACAAGGAAAAAGAAAAAGTGTTAGCCGGAGAGAAAAGGAGAGAAGAGAAGACAGAAATGCTGCTTTTAGCACGTTGCAGGGGTGAAATGCAGTTTCTTAGAACAAATTTTTAGGGGGGATCGCATGCATGTTTTTCTCAGCACATGAGGACAGTGCTGTCTATTTTTAGGGGGGTCGATTGTAATATTCCGAAATTTCAGAGTAATTTCAAACGCCGCGCCATTAGCGATACTGAGTTTTCAAGGTCGTCTGAGGAAAGAGAGCGCTCCCTGCACACAGCGACAGGTTGTGGAACTTGGCCTATATGATATTAAATGTAATTTGCCGAATTAATAATGATGCGATTCATGAAGTTAAGGGACTCTTATTGAATTTGAAATTATTATAGATCGTTTATCAGTCTGAATTTTGTTACGAGTGTTCCAAGGAGTTATTAGTTAGGCGGAAAATATGTCACGTAGGCCTAAGCTAACGCCTTGAGAGGACACGAGGCTGGCGAGCTCTCAGTCACGGGAAAGCATTTTGACCAACAAGACGTCCCTGCGCGTCCGTCACAGAAATAGTCACTTGGCCTAGTCACCTATGTTGCGCTATTGCAGTATAACAAGTAAGTCTCATTCGATCTCAGACAGGGTTTAGATAGGGCAGTGATAAAGTTAACAAGAGCTAACAGTGAGTTCATTTCAGGGTTTCCGTCAGAACCCACTTGACCGCGAGAAATTGACTGCGAGAGTGATGACTGCCGTTGATGATTGAGGATTGGCGATTGTCGCCGTTGGACCGATCAGTGTAGGCCTGTCACTGTTTAGCGGGGTATCAAAGGATCTCTTGAGTGAATCTAGCCGTCTGGGTGCCCAGCTGACGACGGGACGATCGTTGGGGTCATCAGCTCTCCTCTACCTCGGCTCACAATACCACATATCTCAAGCAGCTTAGTGAAACCCTCTTGCTAACGGGAAGCTAAAGCTTCTCTCAACTGTACAAGGTCTGATTGGCTCACTCCCTTCCGTTTCATGGATGTACTGGGGGTAAAGTGAAGCCAGCTGAGTGATACAGGGCCGCACACTGGGGCCAAGAGTCAGTGGAGTTTAGAGGTACACTTTCCAAGGTGGAGAAAGGCTGATTTGGGCCTTAAACTACGGGTGCCTGTTGGTTGTGCCTTAAACGACTACGGAGTGCAGGTGGAATCTGTGTGTGTGTTAGGTTAGGAAGCATGGTTCACGGGTATTGGTGGACTCAGTAACTTCTTAATAATAGTGACAATATTTTGTGTGTAGTTAATACTATTTTTTCAGTTACTAATGTATGCTGTGTGCATTTAATATTTCTTTATAATCTCAATCTCAGGTATAACCTTTGTTCCCCAGAGTAGTGTTTAAGTTAGGTTAGGAGGTGTGTATCTGTTGGGGTAATATAATTTTGTTGAGTGCCCTGAAGGCGTATTCAGGGTGGAGTTAATAAGCTCTGATTTTTATACCATTTTCTCAGTGCTGGATATAATTTTGGTGAGTGCCCTTAAGGCCTATTCATTGTAGAGTTATTAATTTCTTATTTTTTTAATATCATTTTCTCAGTGATTGATATTTTGTTGAAAGCCTTAAGGC
This sequence comes from Homarus americanus, assembly GCF_018991925.1. NCBI lineage: Eukaryota > Metazoa > Arthropoda > Malacostraca > Decapoda > Nephropidae > Homarus > Homarus americanus. Next base: position 3,337,978 of record NW_024738300.1, read on the forward strand.
CTGGTTCATGTGTGCAAGCAACATTTCTTAATACTTTAAACTTATTATCCTCTAATGAGGCATTGCCTGAGGTTCTAATAATTTCAACATCGTGTATAACTTTTATTCCCCAGAGTAGTATTTTAAGTTCAAGTTAAGAAGTGCGCATATTGGTGTACAATTATTTGATTGTGTTTGTAGTGTTGGAGGGAATATAAGTGTAAATTTTACAGTGTGTCTCATCCATCCCAGTCACAAACGCTATCCTTCCACGGGTCACGGACAATTCATTTTGTTTAGTAAATTTAAGTGTTCTTGTGCTGGTTCGGGATTTCTCTCAAAGGGGCGCTTCCACTACAATCACCATCTAATAATCTTGAATAAACTCCAAGTCTAGTGAGAAATTAAAGTCCAGTAAATTCCGACCGGTTACATATATATATATATATATATATATATATATATATATATATATATATATATATATATATATATATATATATATATATATATGCAAATAAATCACTGTAGGTGCGCGTGATCCAGGTATATGCTGATAACCACAAGGAAAAGAAATGAACATTATATGGATTAGAATATATCAAAATTTACGTATATTGAGGAATAGTTGAAGAAAAAATACATTAATAATTAAACTTCGTCAATAATTCAGTTGGTATCATTTTCATCATTGACGTTTTACGGCTATTGTCCACGCTTGTGCGGGTAAGCTGTCACCTCGTGATGGCAGTTGTTGGGTAAAACCAGAACAGTATTTCCACCCTTCCTCCCGTTCTCCACTGCGAACCCAGGGCGTCAGCCCAGAAAATGCAGCAGAGATGAGGGGTTCGGCAGATCTCTGGTGACCCGGTTTCCATCAGACATGTTGAAACAATGTTTTACAGCTGGATGCCCTTCCTAACACCAACCCAAAGGGTGGAAATAGTTGGCAACGTAGGGTCTGCTACATTGAGTTCGGCGGTACACGTGGCCCTCTCTTTCCCAACGTCTTATCCACCTGCACACTGTTGTCACACTTCGATCTGTCTTTCCTGCTATGGCGCGGGCAGACATCCCTCCCACCCACATCCACACGAACCTTGCGCGCTCAGAAGCATCTGTCAGCCGTCGTGGTTGCATTTCTTGCCTGAATTAAAATAAGTGAAAGTATATTCATCCGAGATCCATGTCGGAGTATATCATTTATAAATTGAAAATTTTACCCCGCACTGCCGTGTGTGATTCAACCCATAAATCGCCAGTAAATTACATAATAGTAATTGTGAAGATGAGTCCATATTGTGTTCCGTTCTTCGTTGGTAACTATGTCTACATTATTACTGTGATTTCTGTTATTTTTTATGTAACTGTAAAAGACTTGCACCGTAAAACTTTTTTTTTACCTAGGATCCAAAATTATGTAATAAAAGAAATAGTTTAGTTTCTCATGCAGTCCTGTTTTTTGTTATATACTCTATGTAGATGTGGAGAGGGTTTATCGAAGTCATTTTTTTTATCTTATAGACACACGACCAAACACAAAACCATATAATATTTATATATATATATATATATATATATATATATATATATATATATATATATAATACCTCACTGGTCGGGAATCGAACTCTGGACCTCTGCGTGAACGGGTATCGTTACCATTGCACCACAAGGACAACAAAAGTCTTTCTAGACTTTATTTTATTCCACACAAAGCCTGTTCATCGTGCTTATTAAGCGGTGTGAACCTCCATTGGGAATTGCACGTGCCAACTATGTGGTCAGAGTAGAATTTTACCGAATCCAGCTAGGAAACACGAGACAACATATCTCATCAGTCCATATAGCACACGGACTTCCATATACAAACAGTACCTCACTATTATAGTCAGGAATCGAACTCGGGACCTCTGCCTGTAAACAAGGATAGCCACCACCAGAGTTCGATTTCTGACTATAGTGCGTATTTTCCCAGCAGAGAAGAGATGCTCTGCCCCTTCGTCAAGAGTTACAGCTAATTGGAAGTTTCAAATCTGTCCAATTTCGTCCTGAAGTAATGATGTATTTCTAAATGAGTTTATTCATAATCGTTGGGATAACCGTTTCTGACGACAAAGATATTTAGCTAAATTATATACAGATAGATACATTCATTATTTGAAACACAAGTACGGAGGAAGTGTATCAGAAATCTTATACATGAATATTAACTATTAAACTCTGGTAGCAAATTCACGCTTTTAGAGGACTTATTCAATATATACTTAATTTTACCCAGAATAAGGCATACTAAGACAAATTACGCATCATTTATACTACATTATGCTAAAACTAATATTTTAAAAGATAAAAATCACACTGAAATATCACACTGCCATCGGTAGAAGCGGGAAACATGAAGTTGTTAGGAGTCATTTATCCCGCGTCTGCGGGATATATATATATATATATATATATATATATATATATATATATATATATATATATATATATATATATATATATATATATATATATATATATATATATATATATATATATATATATATATATATATATATATATATATATATTGTTACGAACCACGCCACCAATTGTCATGATCTACCTACCCAGCACTACGAACCACGCCATCTGTTGTCCTGATCTACCTACCCAGCACCACGAGCAACGCCATCTAGGGACGAAACCCGAGTACGACTACTTTTAGTTACCACTCCGGGGTTTCCCTTCTCCATATCCTGGTTGTTGCGTCACCTCCTCAAAGTTTTCTTCGTCAGCTCCATATCGATGAGAGTTCAGTTCACTCTGGGAAGTGACCACAGGATCACCTATCCTAGAACACTACGGCACAGTGACTACCTACCGTCTTCTACAATACTCACCCTTACTCGTCAGCCATCTCAGCTCCGCACTTAAGTATTTGTAATCTTCTATTGCCTCCCCGCCTCCACCTTGCTTCAAATTATTGTATGTTGTATAAATATGTATATACTGTTAATGTTTAGGTTAAGTATGGTTAAGGGTAAATTATAGAAAGCTGAATATTTTGTCAAGTAATTTATGGTACTTTATTATACACAAAAAAACTCTCATCCTTTGTCTACCCTTTTCTAGTCCGATTGTCTTTGTTTTTTTTTTTGTTGTTGCCTGTTGGGATCTGGGTAGACTTTTAACTATATTCTAAATCCCCAACTCGTAACAAATGGCGACCGTGACAGGACACGACCTTAAGTACTATATTCCTTCCTCGCTTGTAACTCCTTATTAATTATTCCTCCCAGTCACTTCTGTTCACAATTGCTTTACGGTGGTTTAAAGTTTCCTTCATATGTGTGTGCATATATTGGTATTATTGTACAGTAAGAGTGACAGACGTCGGATATTAGGTTCCAAGTGTCATAAGGCTTACCTGTTATTACACGTGGCAGTCGTGTAGTAAGTCTTATCGAGTGTAGGGAAGAATCCGGATCTGTTTAATGCCGTACCCTCACTCCAGAGTAGGATGTTCCATAGTCACTAGTTTAGGGTGAAGTGATATCTTGGGATGCCCCACTCTACCAGGACCCCATAATTATAAAGCCTCAATTATTGTTCTTCTCATTATCTCATTCGGGGTCAAATCATAAATTAACTCAAGGGTTGTTAATCCGGATCTTAATATTAATGCCGTAATACTCCCTTCCTCTTTCAAGTCTCTTATCCTTATCTAAGGATCTTCTCAGAAGAACAATATTCATAAGTGTAATTTCCCTAGGTATAACTTGGTTAGTTTCCGGGACTTTCTGGTTATCCACTGCCGTGATATTTTCTAGGGTAATCCACTTATCTTACCTTTTGACCATTAGTTAATTTATCCTAGTTTTCTTAACAATGGCCACCTCAGGTTTTGATCTCCAGGATTTTATTGAAAATCCTTCCGTAGCTAAATTACGTGTACATATCCTGAAGAAAGGATGGAAAGAAATAGCCAACTATTACAATATCCCATTTTCACAGCAACTGACTAAGGAAATGTTAAAAAATCATGTAATTGAAATGTTGGTTCAACAAGAAGTTTTAAAAGAATCCGCTGTTGACCGATTAACGCCCATGTCCAAGAAACTTCAACCACTATCCACCACCCCTCCTCACTCAGAAATTGCCTCAGGTCTGGCTAGCCCTCAAAAAAAAGCAAAAAGAGTAGACGCCTTAGAACTAGAACGAGCTAGGTTCGAGTTCCAAATCAAAATGGAAGAACTCGAGTTGGAACAGGCCAAGTTGGAGCAGGAGGAAAAGTTGGAACAGGCCAAGTTGGAACAGGCCAAGTTGGAGTACAAGTTGGAGCATGAGGAAAAGTTGGAACAGGCCAAGTTGGAACAGGCCAAGTTGGAACAGGCCAAGTTGGAGTACAAGTTGGAGCATGAGGAAAAGTTGGAACAGGCCAAGTTGGAGCATGAGGGAATGTCGGAACAGGCCAAGTTGGAGCATGAGGAAAGGATGGAACAGGCCAAGATAGAGCAGGAGGTTAGACTGAAAGAACTACAGGTGAGAGAGACAGAAGTCACCATAACATCGGAGTTTAAATCAAAAGAAGTGGCATTAAAAGAGAAACTAGCTGCTTTTAACCCTGCTAATGCTTCTTCCCTTGTTCCCGGGTTTGATGAATCCGATATGGACGGGTCATTTAGGACTTTTGAGAAAATAGCCGGGAAGAATGAGTGGCCTAAGGACCAGTGGGTGTCGGTGTTAGTTCCTAAATTATGTGGTAAGGCTCGTAGAGTTTATAACTGTTTAGACCAGACTGATGACTATGATAACGTAAAAAAGAATATTCTCACCTCTTATGCTATCACGCCAGATGGATACCGGCAGAAGTTTCGTAAACTAACCAAACCATTTTCACACACCTTTGTTGAGTTTGCTCAAGAAAAGCTTAGGTTTTTTAAGAAGTGGTTAGAGGCTACAGAGACCTCCACATTTCAGGATTTGTTAAATTTGGTAGTCCTGGAGGAGTGGAAGAGCAAGATACCATTTCACATCTTGAAGCATGTGGAGGAGCGTGGAGAGGTTAATTTAGGGCGTGCGGCTGAGCTGGCTGATGTGTAGGCCTTGCTGGTGGAGTCACTGGGCAGTAGAGAACGTGGTGTACTTCCCGACATGTTAGGTCCTCCTCTGATGATAACTTTGGGGGCGTGAGTGGTAGGTCGAAAGGTCCCACACCTACCCCCCCCCCCTGATGCAACCAAGTTTACTTGTTCTTACTGTAAAAACCCAGGCCATACGATCCAGACTTGTAAACACCCAAAGTGTCGAATTGCTAAAAGTAGTTCCCTGGATCCCAAATCCAAACCAATAGCAACCACCAATGTGGAAAGGCCCCATCAGGATCTCTTCTCTTCATTCACCTATGAGGGAAAAATTTTCAATCATAGAGGGGTCTCGTTCTTTCCCTATTCGTATACTACGTGATACGGGCGCAGCACAATCTATCCTCCTGTTTAACGTCATTCCTGATATATCTACCGCATTTACTAATGAGTGTTCTAATTTCAGATCTCTCATCCCATTCTTCCTATCCCTTAGCTAAAGTGCACCTCCAATGTCCCTTGATTACTGGGGAAGTGCAAATAGCCATTAGGAAAGATCCAATGCCTGTGAGCGGCATTCATTTATTATTGGGTAATGACTTGGTAGGAGATCTAGTGGTTCCCAACATAAAGACAGTCGACTCTCCCTTACCTGTCAACTCCACCACTGACCTTGAAGAAACTATTCCTCACCTTTTCCCATCTTGTGCTGTCACCCGGTCACAGAGTGTGCGAAATGGGCCCTCTTCATCTAAAACCACCTCCAATATCTTCCTACCCACAGAAGATCTGTACAATAAGACCATTAGTAAGAATGAGCTCATTAAAGCCCAACAATGTGATCCATCTTTGAATAAACTTCATCATGCAGCAGTTGAGTGTAAAGATTTTAACACCCTTCCGTGTTTTTATTATCAGGAAGGGGTTTTGATGAGGGCCTATAGTCCCCCTCAGCTTGCCCATCTAGACACGTGGTCTGAAATACATCAAGTGGTAATTCCCTCCTCAGTCAGACCAGCATTAATTGCCCTTGCCCATGATGGTATTTCAGGACATTTGGGAATCCTGAAAACATATAAAAAGCTCCTCCAACACTATTACTGGCCTGGACTTAGGAAGGATGTGTCAAAGTACCTAAAATCTTGTCATATTTGTCAAATGGTAGGAAAACCAAATGAAAGTATACCAGCAGCTCCCATTAAGCCCATCCCAGTATTTTCTACACCATTTGAAAAGATTGTTGTGGATTGTGTGGGCCCATTACCAAAGACTAAGAAGGGAAATCAATTCCTGCTCAGTTATGGATACCAGTACACGTTATCCTGAGGCTTTTCCCCTTAAAAGCATCACTTCAAAAAATGTAATCAAACCTCTTTTGCACCTTTTCACTTCAGTGGGCATTCCTAAAGAGATCCAATCCGATCAGGGCACCAATTTTACGAGCAATCTTTTCAAACAGGTGATGAAAGACCTCAGTGTGGACCATTGCACGTCTTCGGCTTACCACCCACAATCCCAAGGTTGCTTGGAACGGTTCCATCAAAACTTTCAAATCAATGCTAATAAACTATCTCCCCTCAACTATATAGTCCATACTCCTGATCGAAGAAAAGATTCACAACTTGTTCACATTAACCTCATGAAACTTTACTATTCCAGGCAGTCAGAGGAAGACATCCCAGAGGCTATGAGCCTACATGTATTGCATACGGTTTTGTCAGGGCCGGAGACAGATGACATGGACCTATTGGAGAATTTAGACTTCCCTCTACCTAAAGAAAACCCTGCTAACAGTCACATACTCAACAACTTGGATGAGTATTTTTCTGTTCTGAATCCATCTCAAGCAAAAGATCTCACTAAGTTATTATCAACATTTCATAAAGTCACGTCAAACCTCCCAGGGTTTTGCAATATACTTAAACATGATATTAAGCTAATCTCAGATGATGTACAACCCATTAGGCAATCAGCATATCGACTAAATCCACAAAAAAGAGAGATTATGAAAAAGGAGGTAGATTTTTTGTTAAAACATAACTTAGCTGAGCCTAGTACCTCCCCCTGGGCTTCACCTTGCCTTCTCATTCCAAAACCCGATAGCACTTTTCGTTTCTGTACCGATTATCGTAAAGTGAACCAGGTCACTGTCTCAGACTCCTACCCTTTACCTTTGATTGAAGATATGATAGACAGCATAGGCTGTGCCAAATTTATCAGTACGGTGGACTTATTAAAATGATATTATCAAGTGGGACTCACGGATAGGACAAAAATAATCTCGGCATTTATAACTCCATTTGGTCTTTTTCAATATTTGGTTATGGCGTTTGGCTTTTCTAATGCTCCGCCCACATTCCAGAGGGCCATCAATTACCTAATTCAGGACCTAGGTGGGACGTTCGCCTACCTGGATGACCTGGTGGTGGTGTCGGACGGCTGGGATGAACATCTGGTGCGTTTGGAGATACTGTTGGCACGACTGCAAGAGACTGGATTCACCATAAACCTGGCTAAATCTGCTTTTGGCCGGGCCTCAGTGACTTACCTGGGACATATCGTTGGGCATGGTATGATGAGACCCAAGGACGCAAACGTTAAAGCCATCTTGTCCTTCCCCACTCCAAGGACGAGGAAGGAACTCGTGCGCTTCCTGGGGATGTGCGGCTACTATCGTCGGTTCTGCAGTAACTTCTCCAGCGTGGCCGGACCCCTCACAGCCCTTACCAGTTCTGCGGTCCCTTACATCTGGAACCAGAGGTGCGACCAGTCTTTCCACCGCCTCAAAGCCTTCCTTGCCTCCAAGCCTGTAGTCCACCCCTCTTACTACACCTTGCCCTTCCATCTGCAAAGCGACGCTAGCGGTGTCGGAGTGGGGGCTGTGCTCCTATAACCCGAGCCTACCACTGATGTCCTTCACCCTGTGGCATACTACTCCGCCAAGTTGAAAAAGCATCAGACCAACTACTCGACCATAGAGAAGGAGGCTCTGGTGTTGGCAATAAAGAAGTTTGAATGTTACCTCCAGTCTTGCCCACAAACAACCCTAGTCTTCACCGACCATAACCCACTCGCTTTCATCCAAACCAACAAGACCTCTAACCAGCGAATCCTTTGCTGGGCTCTCCTCACCTAGCCCTATAATCTACAAGTCCGGCACATAAAGGGGGTGGACAACCTGATTGCGGACTCCTTATCCCGAGCTCCAGTGGAAATGCAGCAGCTACTCTCCAGACGCACCAGGTGATCACCTCCTTCGCGCCGGCGCTATGGAGGTCTTTGGAGGGGGGGTGTTACGAACCACGCCACCAATTTTCATGATCTACCTACCCAGCACTACGAACCACGCCATCTGTTGTCCTGATCTACCTACCCAGCACCACGAGCAACGCCATCTAGGGACGAAACCCGAGTACGACTACTCTTAGTTACCACTCTGGGGTTTCCCTTCTCCATATCCTGGTTGTTGCGTCACCTCCTCAAAGTTTTCTTCGTCAGCTCCAGATCGATGAGAGTTCAGTTCACTCTGGGAAGTGACCACAGGATCACCTATCCTAGAACCCTACGGCACAGTGACTACCTACCGTCTTCTACAATACTCACCCTTACTCGTCAGCCATCTCAGCTCCGCACTTAAGTATTTGTAATCTTCTATTGCCTCCCCGCCTCCACCTTGCTTCAAATTATTGTATGTTGTATAAATATGTATATACTGTTAATGTTTAGGTTAAGTATGGTTAAGGGTAAATTATAGAAAGCTGAATATTTTGTTAAGGAATTTATGGTACTTTATTATACACAACAAAAACTCGCATCCTTTGTCTACCCTTTTATAGTCCGATTGTCTTTTTGTTTTTTATTGTTGCCTGTTGGGATCTGGGTAGATTTAACTATATTCTAAATCCCCAACTCGTAACAATATATATATATATTTCATTAGCCCAATAGCACGGACTATATATATATATATATATATATATATATATATATATATATATATATATATATATATATATATATATATATATATATATATATATATATATATATATATATATATATATATATATGCAAATAAATCACTGTAGGTGCGTTTGATCCAGGTATATGCTGATTACCACAAAGAAAAAGAAAACACGAATTTCCCAAGCACTTTCGTGTAATTCACATCTTCAGGGGTGAGTACAGACTAAAATAGAAGTGCAGAACAAGTTATATATATACAGAGGTCAAGTATAGGTAATGACCCTACTAATCTTTACAAAAGCACCGCAGTGGTCGGTAGTCAGGTCAGAGGGAAAACTGACCCAACTTTCTCACCTGGTTACAAATCTTCTTAATTACAAAATTGTCCAATTTGTACATACTGTTACTCAAATTCATGTTAACGGATTCGGTATGTTTAATGAGACTAGATTCTATAATGTTCCTACTGTCAATTGAATTACAAGGTAATATTAAGGAGGCATTATCCCCCTCAATGCAATGCTTGGGAACTTCGTGTTTTCTTTTTCCTTGTGGTTATCAGTATATATATATATATATATATATATATATATATATATATATATATATATATATATATATATATATATATATATATATATATATATATATATATATATATATATATATATCATGTAAATAATAAATATAATGTTTCCATTTTCGTGTGATTTTATCCAAAATCTATATATATATATATATATATATATATATATATATATATATATATATATATATATATATATATATATATATCTATATATATATATATATATATATATATATATATATATATATATATATATATCTATATATCTATATATATATATATATATATATATATATATATATATATCTATATATATATTTATATATATATATATATATATATATATATATATATATATATATATATATATCTATATATATATATCTATATATATATATATATATATATATATATATATATATATATCTATATATATATATCTATATATCTATATATATATATATATATATATATATATATATATATATATATCTATATATATATATATATATATATATATATATATCTATATATATGCAAAGTAAATCACTGTAAATTGCTTTGTGATATATATATATATATATATATATATATATATATATATATATATATATATATATATATATATATATATATATATATATATATATATATGTGATATCCAGAAATTTCAGAGTAATTTCAAATGCCCCGCCATGAGTGATACTGAGCGTTCAAGGTCATCTGAGGGGAGGGAGCGCTGCCTGCTCGTAGCGAGAGATTGCGGAACTAGGCCTATATGATATTAAATGTAATTTACCGAATTAATAATGATGCGATTCATGAAGTTAAGGGACTATTATTGAATTTGAAATTATTATAGATCGTTTAGCAGTCTGAATAATGTTACGGGTGTCCCAAGGAGTTATTAGTTAGGCGGTAAATATATCACGTAGGACCAAGCTAACGCCTTGAGGAGACGCAACGCTGGCTAGGCCCCAGTCCCGGAGAGCATTCACACAGACAAGACGTTCCGCGCGTCCATCACAGAAATAGTCACGTGGCCTAGTCACCTGTGCTGCGCTATTGCAGTATAACAAGTAAGTCTCATTCGATCTCAGACAGGGTTAGATAGGGCAGTGATAAAGTTTACTAGAGCTAACAGTGAGTTCATTTCAGGGTTTCCGTCAGAACCCACTTGATTGGAGTTGACCAGAGTTGACTGCGAGAGATTGACTGCCGTTTGAGACTGCCGTTGATGATTGAGGGTGGCGATTGTCGCCATTGGACCGATCAGTGTAGGCCTGTCACTGTTTAGCGGGGTAGCAAAGGATCTCTTGAGTGAACGAGTGCTCCCGACAACTAACACGACACAGGACCAGCATCAGCAGTGGGTGATCAGTTCTTACCACTCCGGTGCACAACCCCACATGTCCCGAGCAGCTAGTGAAACCCTCTTGCTAACGGGAAGCTAAAGTTTCTCTCAACTGCACAAGGTCTGGTTGGCTCACTCTCTTCCTGCCCATGGACGCACTGGGAGTACACTGAGGCTATCTGAGTATATTAATGGTCACACACTGAGACCGTGAGTCTAGGACTCTAGGAGATACCTATAGGAACATTTTATCTTCCTTATCACGGGTGTAGTTAACACCATTCCTCAGACTGATATTATCTTGACGTGTGTAGTTTAATATTTCTTAAATAATTTTGATAGTAGTGTTTTTTTGAATGTTTGTGCCATTAAGTGGAACCAGAGTGATACTGTGATTTGATTCTTTTAATGCCTCTAATTCTTCATAATTCTGATCTCAGGTATAACCTTGTTCCCCAGAGCAGTGGTTAGGTTAGGTTAGGAAGTGTACACCTGTTGAGGTGCTATAATTTTGTTGAGTGATATTATTTTGCTGAAAGCCCTTAAGGCCTATTCATTGTAGAGTATTTAATTTCTTATCTTTTATTACCATTCCTCAGTGACTGATATTATTTTGTTGAAGACCCTTAAGGCCTATTCATTGTGGAGTATTTAATTTCTTATTTTTTAGTACCATTTCCTAAGTGACTGATATTATTTTGTGAAAGCCCTTAAGGCCTGTTCATGTGTGCAAACAACATTTCTTAATACTTCAAATTTATTGTTGCCTGTGTTTCTAATAATTTCTATGTCTTGCATAACTTTTATTCCCCAGAGTAGTGTTTAAAGTTTAAGTTAAGAGGTGCGCATGTTGGTGTACCATTATTTGATTGTGTTTGTAGTGTTGGAGGGAATATAAGTGCCTAAATTTTACAGTGTGTCTCATTCATCCCAGTCACAGACGCTATCCTTCCACGGGTCACGGACAGTTCATTTTGTGTAGTAGATTTAAGTGTTCTTGTGCTGGTTCGGGATTTTTCTCAAAGGGGCGCTTTCACTGCCTTTACCATCTATTAAATTTTAATAAACCCCAAGTCAAGTGAGAAATTAAAGTCCAGCAAATTCCGACCGGTTTCAAATGGTAGCAGAGCGTAGTTTTTAATGTCGTGACTGATAGTACTGTGGTTGGGATAATGAACGCTATCATGTGTTGGTTAGTAGTGGTAGGGATTGAACTCGCACTGATGCTCATCCTTGTGCCCGGACTAAGTTGGTTAGGCTTGACAGTAGAGATGTGTATGAGGAGGAAGAGAGACGGCCGCGGGACCTTGGTACAGCTGAGAGAGGAGTTCGGAGACCTAAAGAGGGATTATCAAGCACAGGTAAACAGGTTCAAGTGGGAGTCTCAGGCACACATTCAACGGTTCAGGGAGGAAACAAGGGGTGAATGTCAGGCACACGTCCAGCAGTCAAGGAAGTGTGAGGTCCAAGTGGGAAATATAGGGGTACGTAAGTAGTTCAGAGAGGTTGATCGAGCCCTCCAGCTGAGAGACAAGACGAAGCCGGCCGATTACAGTTTAGGGTGCATGGTAATGAGAAAAGGCAGGTTGTAGGGGGTGAGTTGGAGGAGTTGTGAGTAGGGCAGAGGGGATTGGAGAGATGGTTAGGTCAGAGATGTGCGTTGAGTAGTGGTTGCTGTCATGAGCGGGATTGAGTTGCTGTCATGAGCGGGATTGAGAGTACGGTTGTAATGTCCAGGGCCTCACTAAGATGGACTGGTACATTTTCAGAGGGTTGGTCTGCCGGCATGAGGTTCGGAGACGTGGACTGAGTATTTTTTTGACACTGGTTCCTCTTAGCTCAAGGGCCAGGCAAAAGGAGAGCATGTTTGTTTTGGACTGAGTATTGTTTTGACACTGGTTCCTCTTAGCTCAAGGGCCAGGCAAAAGGAGAGCATGTTTGTTTTGGACTGAGTATTGTTTTGACACTGGTTCCTCTTAGTTCAAGGGCCAGGCAAAAGGAGAGCATGCTTGTTTTGGACTGTGTATTTTTTTGACACTGGTTCCTCTTTGTTCAAGGGCCAGGCCAAAGGAGAGCATGTTTGTTTTGGGCTGGTATTAATTTTGACATTGGTTCTCTAGTTAAGGGCCAGGCAAAAGGGGAGCGTGATGTTCTGGTTGGATTGAGTTGGGCTAGGAAGAAATGGAGTTGCTAGCTGCGAGTGGAATAGTACAGAGTTGAAGGTGGGTTCTAAGTTGTTCTCTCAGCACATGAGGGCAGTGCTGTCTTTTTTTAGGGGGGTCGAGTGTTAGCGGGAGAGAAAAGGAGAGAAGAGAAGACAAATGCTGCATTTAGCACGCTAAAGGGGTGAGGTGCAGTCCTTAGAACAAAATTTTAGGGGGGTCGTATGCATGTTTTCTCAGCACATGAGGACAGTGCTGTCTTTTTTTTAGGGGGGTCGATTGTGATATCCAGAAATTTCAGAGTAATTTCAAATGCCCCGCCATGAGTGATACTGAGCGTTCAAGGTCATCTGAGGGGAGGGAGCGCTGCCTGCTCGTAGCGAGAGATTGCGGAACTAGGCCTATATGATATTAAATGTGATTTACCGAATTAATAATGATGCGATTCATGAAGTTAAGGGACTATTATTGAATTTGAAATTATTATAGATCGTTTAGCAGTCTGAATAATGTTACGGGTGTCCCAAGGAGTTATTAGTTAGGCGGTAAATATATCACGTAGGACCAAGCTAACGCCTTGAGGAGACGCGACGCTGGCTAGGCCCCAGTCCCGGAGAGCATTCACACAGACAAGACGTTCCGCGCGTCCATCACAGAAATAGTCACGTGGCCTAGTCACCTGTGCTGCGCTATTGCAGTATAACAAGTAAGTCTCATTCGATCTCAGACAGGGTTAGATAGGGCAGTGATAAAGTTTACTAGAGCTAACAGTGAGTTCATTTCAGGGTTTCCGTCAGAACCCACTTGATTGGAGTTGACCGGAGTTGACTGCGAGAGATTGACTGCCGTTTGAGACTGCCGTTGATGATTGAGGGTGGCGATTGTCGCCATTGGACCGATCAGTGTAGGCCTGTCACTGTTTAGCGGGGTAGCAAAGGATCTCTTGAGTGAACGAGTGCTCCCGACAACTAACACGACACGGGACCAGCATCAGCAGTGGGTGATCAGTTCTTACCACTCCGGTGCACAACCCCACATGTCCCGAGCAGCTAGTGAAACCCTCTTGCTAACGGGAAGCTAAAGTTTCTCTCAACTGCACAAGGTCTGATTGGCTCACTCTCTTCCTGCCCATGGACGCACTGGGAGTACACTGAGGCTATCTGAGTATATTAATGGTCACACACTGAGACCGTGAGTCTAGGACTCTAGGAGATACCTAGAGGAACATTTTATCTTCCTTATCACGGGTGTAGTTAACACCATTCCTCAGACTGATATTATCTTGACGTGTGTAGTTTAATATTTCTTAAATAATTTTGATAGTAGTGTTTTTTTTAATGTTTGTGCCATTAAGTGGAACCAGAGTGATACTGTGATTTGATTCTTTTAATGCCTCTAATTCTTCATAATTCTGATCTCAGGTATAACCTTGTTCCCCAGAGCAGTGGTTAGGTTAGGTTAGGAAGTGTACACCTGTTGGGGTGCTATAATTTTGTTGAGTGATATTATTTTGCTGAAAGCCCTTAAGGCCTATTCATTGTAGAGTATTTAATTTCTTATCTTTTATTACCATTCCTCAGTGACTGATATTATTTTGTTGAAGACCCTTAAGGCCTATTCATTGTGGAGTATTTAATTTCTTATTTTTTAGTACCATTTCCTAAGTGACTGATATTATTTTGTGAAAGCCCTTAAGGCCTGTTCATGTGTGCAAGCAACATTTCTTAATACTTCAAATTTATTGTTGCCTGTGTTTCTATAATTTCTATGTCATGTATAACTTTTATTCCCCAGAGTAGTGTTTAAAGTTTAAGTTAAGAGGTGCGCATATTGGTGTACCATTATTTGATTGTGTTTGTAGTGTTGGAGGGAATATAAGTGTCTAAATTTTACAGTGTGTCTCATTCATCCCAGTCACAGATGCTATCCTTCCACGGGTCACGGACAGTTCATTTTGTGTAGTAGATTTAAGTGTTCTTGTGCTGGTTCGGGATTTTTCTCAAAGGGGCGCTTCCACTGCCTTTACCATCTATTAAATTTTAATAAACCCCAAGTCAAGTGAGAAATTAAAGTCCAGCAAATTCCGACCGGTTACAAATGGTAGCAGAGCGTAGTTTTTAATGTCGTGACTGATAGTACTGTGGTTGGGATAATGAACGCCATCATGTGTTGGTTAGTAATGGTAGGGATTGAACTCGCACTGATGCTCATCCTTGTGCCCGGACTGAGTTGGTTAGGCTTGACAGTAGAGATGTGTATGAGGAGGAAGAGAGACGGCCGCGGGACCTTGGTACAGCTGAGAGAGGAGTTCGGAGACCTAAAGAGGGATTATCAAGCACAGGTAAACAGGTTCAAGTGGGAGTCTCAGGCACACATTCAACGGTTCAGGGAGGAAACAAGGGGTGAATGTCAGGCACACGTCCAGCAGTCAAGGAAGTGTGAGGTCCAAGTGGGAAATATAGGGGTACGTAAGTAGTTCAGAGAGGTTGATCGAGCCCTCCAGCTGAGAGACAAGACGAAGCCGACCGATTACAGTTTAGGGTGCATGGTAATGAGAAAAGGCAGGTTGTAGGGGGTGAGTTGGAGGAGTTGTGAGTAGGGCAGAGGGGATTGGAGAGATGGTTAGGTCAGAGATGTGCGTTGAGTAGTGGTTGCTGTCATGAGCGGGATTGAGTTGCTGTAATGAGCGGGATTGAGTTGCTGTCATGAGCGGGATTGAGAGTACGGTTGTAATGTCCAGGGCCTCACTAAGATGGACTGGTACATTGTCAGAGGGTTGGTCTGCCGGCATGAGGTTCGGAGACGTGGACTGAGTATTTTTTTGACACTGGTTCCTCTTAGCTCAAGGGCCAGGCAAAAGGAGAGCATGTTTGTTTTGGACTGAGTATTGTTTTGACACTGGTTCCTCTTAGCTCAAGGGCCAGGCAAAAGGAGAGCATGTTTGTTTGGACTGAGTATTTTTTTTGACACTGGTTCCTCTTAGTTCAAGGGCCAGGCCAAAGGAGAGCATGTTTGTTTTGGGCTGGTATTAATTTTGACATTGGTTCTCTAGTTAAGGGCCAGGCAAAAGGGGAGCGTGATGTTCTGGTTGGATTGAGTTGGGCTAGGAAGAAATGGAGTTGCTAGCTGCGAGTGGAATAGTACAGAGTTGAAGGTGGGTTCTAAGTTGTTCTCTCAGCACATGAGGGCAGTGCTGTCTTTTTTTTAGGGGGGTCGAGTGTTAGCGGGAGAGAAAAGGAGAGAAGAGAAGACAAATGCTGCATTTAGCACGCTAAAGGGGTGAGGTGCAGAGGCAACTGGATTACATGGACAGAGAGAGGCTTAAATATACAGGGTGACCTAAAAACATGAGGTCAGGTCATAATGATGACATCCACTAATCCCCACACCAACACACACGTAGAGGAGCTTAAGAGAAGGGTGATGACGTGACTAGACAGGTCAGGTCAGAAAAAAGGGACCCACAAAATAACTATCATACATCAAGATCAAAGGTTTTCAAAGCATTTTTAACCTTGGGCCACTGACAAATAAATTTATGTAACATATTATCAGTTTTGAACTGACCATCACTAAGGTTTATTGATTTTAATTCCTTAATCAAACTAGCTTCAACCAGAAGTCTTTCTGTGACACAAGATGATTTGAATACTTCTAAGCTTTTTTCCCAAGCAATGGGGTGATTATTATTCCTAACATGAACGAACAAGGCACTGCTTTCAGATGCAGTTCTGATATTATACTTATGTTGTTTGATTCTGAGCTGCAGTGGTTTTCCTGTCTGACCTACAATTAATTACATTTGCTACATCTTTATGACCTGACCTCATGTTTTTAGGTCACCCTGTATATTTAAGCCTCCTCTCTGTCCATGTAATCCAGTTGCCTCTGAAGATGTCTTGAATAAAGACGAAAGCCAAGGTATTCCGTTGTTTCCATTTTCCCGTGTGATTTTATCAAGATTTATCTTATCCACGTTTTCATTGTGATTTACATGATATATATATATATATATATATATATATATATATATATATATATATATATATATATATATATATATATATATATATATATATATATATATATATATGCAAGTAAATCACTGTAGGTCCGAATGATCCAAGTATATGCTGATAACTACAAGAAAACACGAAGTTCCCAAGCGCTTTCGTGTAATTCGCATCTTCAGGGGTGAGTACAGACTAAGGAGTAATACTTGAGAAGGCTAATATGTACAGTAGAGGAGAGTGAAATGATGTCCCTCGGGGACAGAAGGGGTTCACAACTTTTCGGTCATAAGGCAGTGACCCTTATTAATCATCTTAATCCAAAGAAATTGACCATGCCATCTCTAAGCACAGTTGCTGTCCATAGTCAGGTCATCAGGTAAGACAAGTGATCATGGGCCCTTTGTGCCCGGTGACGAGTCTGGTGGTTCAGCTTACCGAGGCGTGAAAGTACGAAAGCTTGTGCTTGGCTAGCGCATAACCGTCGTCCGGCTGACATCATTTTCCAGATGGTCGTGGTTGTTATAATCATGGTCGTGGTCGTTATAATCGTGGTCGTGGTTGTTATAATCATGGTCGTGGTTGTTATAATCATTGTCGCGATTATGATCATAGTTGTGGTTGTTATAATCATAGTCATGGTTGTTATAATCATGGACTTGGTTGTTATAATCATGGTCGTGGTTGTTATGATCATAGTCGTAGGTGTTATAATCATGGTCGTGGTTGTTATAATCAAGGTTGTGGTTGTTATAATCATGGTCGTGGTTGTTATAATCATGGTCGTGGTTACTAGGTACTGTAAGTATCTAGTATACTATAGGAAGGAATAGAATAAAGGTTAGAATAATTAGTTAAAGAAATATTCGCCATAAGGAGAGGTTAAAATCATAAAAAAAAAAAAATATTATAAATCACCGATGATCATTCCGAGATAAATTATTTTATGAAGAGAAGTGACCTTGATTCTGGGTAGATTAGTCACCATCTGCTTAAGTCATCACCTGTGTTAAGTCATCATAGTCATCATGTACATTAGTCACTTTTAGGCCCATCTCACATGACTGACCGACCATCGATGGTCTTTCCGCACGAGGGTGTTAGTTTTCAATTCGTTTTATTATTTACGCAGGTGGATGTAAGACCTCCTACCCTCACCGATGCAGCTATGGTCAATTTGGTGTTATTCTTGTTTATAAATGACTTCTAATCTTTCTCAAGTCTATCCGTCCTGTCTACTGCCATCCCAACTGTCTGTTAGTCTGCGTGATGTTTGAATGTCAGCCCGTCTGTACTCTTTGTGTCGTCAAATCTGTCTGTCTTATCCGTTGTTGGCGTGTGTCTGCCTGTTTGTGTAATGTGAACCAGACAGTCAGCTGTCTGTCTGTCATGTTAGTTGCCATATTGTCTATTTGTGCATGTTTGAATCTGTCTATTTTTGTCAACTTCCTGTCTATTTCACTGTCTATATTCACCCTGTGTCTATTGTAGTCATCTTCTCCATGCATTTGGAAGGGAAATGCAAATGTTTATCAAATGATGCAGACAGATGTAGAGTTTATGGATTTATATATATTTGAGCGGAAGCCACAGAAGTAGCAGAAATGATCTGCTGCAATTAGGGGTATCAGTGCTGCCACTGGATAGGTGACTACTTGCATGGAAGGAGAATCTGTGTATGGTATCAGGGATGTTTGTCTGAGGAAAGAGCACTTGAACTAGGCACTCCCCAAGGGGGAGTATTGAGTCCAATGTTATTTAATGTGTTAATGAACAAGATAGCCTCACACAAATATCCCAAAGGAGTTGTAACCATCATTTATGCAGATGACATCTTATTTCAAGGAAACTCTGTAAAAAAATTTGCAGATTGCATTAAATAATTTTAGTGTTCTTTCTCAAAAGATGGGCTTAGTTATCAATGAAGAAAAAACCAAGTGTGAATGTAAAGGAAGAGGAACTGAATCCGTTTTTCTAAATGGAAAAATTGTTGAGAAAGTGTCAAAGTATAAATATTTAGGAATGTATATTGGCTTTACTTGTGAAAGTAAAGAGGCAGAAATATATCATGTCCTCACTCAATGTAGAGCAAGATTACAGCCCTTGAAGGCTCTAGCATGTTGAGGTAAAGGTGCTGGGGTACCCATACTGAGAATGATGTATATTTCTACCATCAGATCACTTATAGACTATGCAGCACCTGTCCTCTCTTGTACTGGTGAAGGAAGGCTACGGAAGCTTGAGATCGTGCAAAATGAAGCAATGAGAATAATTTTAGGGTGTCAAAAGAATGCAATGATTGAGATAATGAAAATGGAACTAAGGTTACAGAGCATTTCACAGAGGGTCAATGAAATAAATACAGTTGCAGCAGTTCGATTAATGAGAGGGAACAGTGGGGGTAAATTTGTACAAGATATAAATGATGGTTTAAAAAATAAACGCACCTTCTGCAGGCAAGGCAAGAGAGGATACATGAATGGATTAGTAAATATTATTAAAAAATGTAATCTGGCAGACTGGTGTACAGCTGTTCAGAAAAGTTGTATGAATCCACCCTGGGAAGAACGAGAAGTAGAGTTAGACGTAGTGCCTCTCACAATGAAGAAATCATTACATGAACCAGGACAGTTAAGGGCTTTATATGGGAATAAGATTAGTAATTTGCCTAAAATAAACACATTGCATGTATATTGTGACGGTTCAGTTATGTCAAGTGGCAGGGCAGGGTGCGGGATCCTTATAAGACAGTACACAGAACAAGGAAATGATGACATCAAAATTGGACTTCGGTTGAGCAGTTTTATTTCATCAACACAAGCTGAGTTATATGCAATGTTAGTAGGATTGGAAAATGTTGTAAAGAGGTATAAAGATGCATATTTTTTTGTTGATAGTAGGGCAGCTTTGGATTCTTTGAACAGTGGGAGTCCAGTCTTTGGACACATTATTGGTTCATGTAGAAAATTAGTAAATACAATAAGGAAAAATGGCCATAATGTTCAATTTGTATGGGTCCCTTCACATGTAGGCATTGGTCTTAATGAAGCAGTAGATATAATAGCAAAAAGAGCCACGGAAAAGGCCGAGATCGACATAATATGTACTAAAACCTTGAAGCAATTAAGGAGCAAATTACGGAAAATACAATCAATAGAAGATAATTTCAAAAGGAATGAAATATACGAGAAAAGTGAAACAATGAAACATTACCATCATGTTCTCATGAACACAAAATTTACATATGGGAAAGATAGGAGTAGGTGGAAAGATTCAGTGTATATGAGGTTAAGATTAGGATATAAATATTATTGGGAACTTGGAGCTGAGAGAAGTGAACAGGATAAAGAATGTAGAGTTTGTAGAACATCCAGATCCCATACCCTGCCACATTATATACTGAAATGCCCATTGCTTAATGTATATAGAAATGCCCATATAAATAATGTCCCCATGCAAATAGAGTGGATGTTTGGAAATGGGAAAATAGATGAAATATTAAAGAAATATAGAAATTTTGCATCTAGAATATAACTATGTACTATAACTAATTATATGAAATATTAGGGATTTATGTGAGTCCTGAGAGGGACATTCCTGGACTGGGGTGAGGATGACTTATGTCACTTCATCCCTTTGAGATGTATTAATGTTTTTTGTATCTCAATAAACGTATCAATCAATCAATCTCCATGCATTCCTGTTATTATCTTTTATCTCTTCTCCTTTTTCATGTACAGTCACCCACAGGAATAAGTATACACTGTAGCTGTAAGGTCACTGGTAACGTTGAAACTGCGCATCCAGACGCATGATGAAACTCAGCTCCCCCCCACCTGTTTCTCTAACTATTTTGTGTTTCCCCTTCTTTATTCTTCTATTTACTCATCTTCCTTCCTTTACTAATCCAAACAGTATTAAAAAAAAAAGTAGGCTAAGAAAAAAGTGGGGGGAGGAGGAGGGAGCCCAACGGTAACTGCAATCATGGGCTGACAGCGTACAGCGAATGAGGGTGAGCCACGTCCGTAGACTTCCATCGTTTTCCAGCATAAATAAAAGTGTTAAGTAATGGCTTCCTAAAGAAACCATCGATATGGGACCAGGTTTGTTTCACTCTACGAATTTTTTTGCGATTTTTCCACAAAGTTTGATGAAAAACGATTGTGCCGTTTCGGCTGCCCAGAACAAACACACACACACACACACACACACACACATACACACACACACACACACAAACAAACAGACAGACAGACAAACAGACACACGCCTATTCCTATAGTATATTAGATAGATGACCCAACCTTCTCACCTGGTTACAAATCTTCTTAATCACAAAATTATCCAGTTTGTACATACCATTACTCAAATTCATTTTGACAGATTCTGTATGTTTAATGAGACTGAATTCTGTAATGTTCCTACTGACAATTGAATTACAAGGTAATACTGAGGAGGCATTATCTCAGTCAGTGCAGTGCTTATTATCTCTCATATGAATAAACAGAGCATTGGATTCCTGGCCTGTCCTAACACTATATTTATGTTGTTTAAGTCTAGTAATAAGATTTTACCTGTCTGGCCTAAGTAGAACATATTACATTCCTTGCGAGGAACCTTGTAAATACAGCCGCCTGCATTGTTGGGGGAGTTCTTAATTAACATTTGTTTTACAGTGCATGAATTTTTAAATGTCACATTAACGTTCCAGGTTTATAGTTGTACAGGAATTTCAGAGAAATTTTTGTTAAATAGTAATAGTAAGAGATTCTTTTTGTCATGGGTTGGCTTAGGATCAGTTCTATAAAAAGATTTCTTAGTAATGTTAAGGCATTTGTCTATAAATGACCTAGGGTACTTAAGGTTCAAGCCAATATTATAGATATATTTATACTCCTTAGTCTGTACTCACCCCTGAAGATGTGAATTACACGAAAGTGCTCGGGAACTTCGTGTTTCCTTGTTTCCTTGTGGTTATCAGCATTTATATATATATATATATATATATATATATATATATATATATATATATATATATATATATATATATATATATATATATATATATATATATATATATATATATAATGAGCATGTGCTGCTACATTTCATAATATTTTATAGGAATTAAATACTAGGGGATATGAACACTACACAAGTAAATTGAAAACAATGTTGGACAAGATGAATTGTTGTAACTAAGTTTATATGTCGAAAATGTATACAACTTCCAGGTTTGGATTATTTTGTGAAATGTAAATGAAAACAGGAAGAATAAAATGTAGAGGTGAAAGAGTTTGAGATGGGGTTTGAACGCTTTTGGTATTTATATCATCTAACTCAATAGCTTTGGTATTTTAATTTGTTTTTAATTAATAATATCAAACCAAATATTACAGGACTTGTGTTTGATAGCAATACTCCGGCTGGCTTGCCTTTTTTTTTCGTTTAATCACTGGAATGTTAGGGAAATTAATGTTTGACAAGTAATTCTTGCACCGATAAACAAATTATCAGAAAAAATAAACGCATTGCTGGGATCAAATATCTATACTTTAGAACTAGGGAGACATACAATTTGGCATGTTATATTATTTTCGGGACTTGGCCAGAACATTCCTGAGACCTAAAATTTCTTTTGACATCAGTAATTCAACACAAAGAGTAAAAAGGAAAATCAAGTGAAACGGTATTTGGGTATTATGAGTCCCTTACTATTAGTCACGAAAAACTGATGTTCAATACATTATGAGACTGAAATCTTATATTTCAAAGGCCCGTTCCGCTGCCAACAAATGAACTACACCTCTTGCGTTATGTGTCTGCTTACTGTTGTTTAGAGACAAAGGACTGCAGATCCACAGGTGGTGTTGATCAGGCGACGAGCAAAACAATGACTCGCAACGGGAGGCAACACCAAGTCATCTAGAGCGTGTTATCCCTGCTGAAAATTGTGCTTGTTCCTGATTGGTCGTCGTCGCCAATAAAATCGAAGACGATTGGTTAGCATATAAAAGTAGTGTGACATTTGCGTGTGACTAGGCTGATACGTAATGCCTTTTTAAAAGCACACACCTGCACGTCAACCAGATTTTTACATGATAGCATACATAAAAATATTGTGTGCGTTTTTATTAATATTTTCCAGCTCCATTTCACAAAAAAAGAGTTGGGACAAGAGTTTGTTGCATTATTGTATAAGGTCTATATTGCTACGTGTTTTGTTTTCTTTTACATTTTATTTATTTTAATGCGTAATGACGGAGTAAATCTTCTCCGAAACTGTCGTACATATGCGAAATTATTCAGTTAAAGAGAAGCTACCAGCAGGGTCTACGATTAATGTTTAATCACAAATATATTATCAGGTCAATTTGAAGTATACTGTATATTGTACAGATAGGTATCACAACAATATCACAGGAGTAATACTTACTCTTTCCCGATTCGAGTGTTCATGGTAATATTTGTGAGATTTGATTTCATGTCTTTGTGAAATGAGAATCTAAGATGTTCTTTGACTGTTTTTGCTTTTAAGATAAAGTTCAATATTATAATGATTATTTTATTTTATATTCGGTTATTTTCACAAGTATCCGGTAGACTTTAAAGCTTTAATAATACAAAGCATGTTCACACTGTGTTATATCGGTACTCTGAAGGCACTAGACAATAGTACAGTATAAGCAAAGCAAATGTCGGTGTATATTCCAAGTTTGAAGTTGTTACTACCTGAAAAATATGTTGGTTTAAAGAGA
Organism: Homarus americanus; assembly: GCF_018991925.1. NCBI lineage: Eukaryota > Metazoa > Arthropoda > Malacostraca > Decapoda > Nephropidae > Homarus > Homarus americanus. The sequence goes on from NW_024738300.1 coordinate 3,361,868, forward strand.
CCAGGAACTAATACTGGGTAATAAGCGCTGACACCCAGACATCAACATATTTACTAAATTTAAGGGTGGTAGATATAGGAGGTGCAGTAAACTTTTTTTGTGGGATTATCCCACCAGGGCACAGATCAATGACCCACAAAAAGGCCTGGAAGGGAAAATATAATAATAATAATAATAAAAATAATAATAGCAAAAATAATAATAATAATAATAATAGTAATAATAGTGATAATAATAATAATAATAATAATAATAATAATAATAATAATAATAATAATAATAATAATAATAATAATAATAATAATAATAATAATAATAATAATAATAATAATAATAATAATAATATTAATAATAATAAAGGACCCTATGTAATTAAAAAAAACATTATATAAACGATCAGTAGTGAGAAACAATATATGTATGTAGTGTTGTCAAAGTACGAGAAACAATTGAGACCTGCAATTGTGTGTAAATGAGGGAGAAAGTCATATGAGCAACCTGGGACTTGGTCACATTATTCGTGATGCCATTTGGCAGCAGGGTCTAGCATTAGACAACAGATTATGCTTCCAATATCTTCCCAGGCGACAGTACCTCCCTGTTTGAGAGCTGCTTACTATACTTACTGTACTTCCTACTACAGGTCTGTACATTGTTTTTTCTTCACAAAAACGACACTACATTAAATTAGAAGCAAACATTCGCATTGAATTAAGGGGCCCCCTCGTTGGTGGTTTTAAACTGTCTTCTTGCAAATATTTACCACTTTTATTCATAACGTAAATTTGGGAAGTGAAAGACACGGAGGAAACTACAGTTGCTGGGATATCACGGAGTGAAAGCCAAAGCTAAAGTTGCTCATGGCCTCCCTTAAATAGTAAATGATATCTTTTAACTTTACTCCAACTAATATTGACAGGCGTTTTATAAAATTATTAAAATAGCTATACTCCCTTTATGCTTAAATCATATATTTAGTTCGAAACTTTATTATTTTATTTAGTTTTCTTGTTGAAGACCTTGCTAAGAATTTCAATGGCAAAGATGAAAAAAGATAAATAAAGGCCCAGGAGGAGAAGTATTAAAGGTCCTTGCATGTGGACGAGTTTCAGTGCCTGATTCTTCTTGTCGTCATCGACCTGTGCGGTGGTCACCTTCTGGCCTTGCTTCTGGTGTTCCTGTAGTCTCCTATGAGTTTCTTGCTTAGTTCTAAGAATCACGTCTTCCATCCATTTTCCGTACAGTCCAGCCTAGAACAGACAACTTTGGAAATAAATTGAGTTATTTTCTGACAAATATTATCATACTAATAATAATAATAATACTAATAATAATATTAATAATAATAATAATAATAATAATAATAATAATAATAATAATAATAATAATAATAATAATAAAATTTCTAACGTTTTCTTTGTCAATACATTTACTGCATACAGTGAGTTCCTACAACCTATTCCTTTGAGCCCCAGTCGGGCATGAAGACTAAATGAGATACAAAACTATTTATACAGTAAATGAATAAATTCCCACTAATGGGCATGAACACCTTAGTTGTAATTCAAACTGCGTCAAAGTTTAACCATGGTGTTTTCCAGGTTCCTTGGGTCATCAACAGTCGATCTCGAAGGGAGCAAAACAAATCCCTTAGCGTTCCCCGTGGACCCACCCTGGTGCCCCAAGAGGCCCCAGGAGAAAGAACCAGTCATAACGTTCTTATTGTTTGTCCGATTTGGATATGTGAGCCTCTATGGAAAGGTCTTAGAAATACGGATGTAATATTAATAAAAAAAAATTTCCTAACGTGGCTGCCGTGTTGACGTTTAAGCTACTGAACTAAACTTTGAAGAGTACTGGAGGAGTGATTGGAATGATCCATGAACCACTGTCTGTCGTAAAATGGCCCATTTCTGGATCATTGGTAAACCAGTTGCTCCAGTACTTCGGGGAAAATTACAGAAAAAAAAAATCCTACTTTTTCATCATGATGATGGAAACAAGTGACAGACCGACTTCCTCACTTTTGTCCAAAGTCTTGTTGTCGTCATTCGAAGCCGAGGAACTCCTTTCCTACAATATGGAGATGATCTAGTGAACTTGGATGGAAAAATCAGTACCGACAAGGACTCAGTCTGGATCTCTGTAAAGTAAGGATGAGAGCAGTACGATGCTTTATGAAAGACGTCATCATCGTGAAGATATCATGTGGGGACTCCGTCACGAAGAACTCTTCTTCTTTTTCAAATCCACAACTCGAGCATGACACAAGGCTTCCAACTTAGTCTTCAGCCAAATGTACAGTATCTAAAAAAAGTATCTGTCCACATTCTGTGTGAAACAGTATGATACCACTGCCAGGGCGAGTAGCAAAAGTGAGGCTTCGTTGGTTTGGTGGTGGTTCATTTGGGTTTAGTTTGTGTTCGGGTTAGGTTCGAGTTGGTCGCTGAGTTTAGTTGAGAGGTATGTGAGGGTTGCTGCCACGAGTCATGCAGGGAGAGTGTTCCCGCTGTATGGCAACGTTACTAAAGAGGCATGTCTCCAGTGTGGTATTTAAGTTGTGGACATAGTATTATTTCGAATCAAAAGGACATGGTGGTTGTTGCTAGGTATTATGTAGGGCTGACTGGGAGCTGTCTCTCGTCGTGTTGTGTTAATGGTATAAACCCAGTGTCATCCCAACAATTGTTAATCAATTCCGCAGTTACTAGTGACATTCAAGAGTGAGAAGAGCGGATACAAGACGTCAGTCTATGAACTAAGATTCCTACGTGTGCAAATAGAACAGCTCCAACTAACGAACAAACCAAACGGTAGTTTAGGTCTCATTGTCGGGTAAAAATTACTTGTTTGTGTACATATTTTTTTTTTTTATTATATACATGTATGTTGCAATTTTGTTTGGTTTTATAGTAAATTAATGTTTAATTTCTTTGGTCGTATGTAGTGTGTGCTACACACTCAATAACACACGTACATTCACGGATGATATATATTGTGACATGCATTTACTTTGGTATATAGTTTAACAAAAGTAATCTAATGTGCATTTATTTCTGTGTTAATAATATGATGTTCGGTTACCAAGTGTATTAGAATAAGTATACCACAGAGCTACGCATACCAATCCTCCTGGAACATCACGAGTTGCATGTAGCTTTTTAGAATCATCTGATCATCCTGTCAGATACTTTTTAGAGATAATGTACATTGCAACAGGTATGCATGTAGGTGATCTCGATTAATTCTTCTCCCATGAGGTTCATGCTTTAACCCGTCCATGGCTGAGAGTGAAGAAGTAATGTATCTTTAGAAAAAGTCGGATAAAATTGACTGTCTCGAGAAGGAGAACAGCGAATCTTGGGATTATTTAAAATTTGCAGTGAACCAGTCCACGGAAAATGATTACCTTGTTGATGATGATAGAGTACTCATCCACACATTGGTTCCTCTCGGTGGAGTTTAAACCTTCGAAGACTACAAAGAATTGTGTTTCATGAAGCATATTAAAACTAAGCTAAGGAAGGTCTCCAGTCTGCACATTGTTTTTGACACGTATAGAGAAGAACAAGTAATCACCGGCACGTTCGTGCCCTTGTGAGAGTTTGAACGCTCGTGACAGCTTACAGCGAATGAGGGTGTGTCAAGTCCGTAGATTTGCATGGTTAATTAGGGTGCGCCAAGTCAGTAGATTTGCATCGTTTTCCATCTAAAATAAAATTGTTAACTAATGCTCTTCTGAGGAAATCATCGACATGGGACCAGGTTTGTTCCACTCTACGATTTTTTTGCGATTTTTCCACCAAGTTTGATGAAAAACGATTGTGCCGTTTCGGCTGCCCAGAGCAGACACACACACACACACACACGCCTTGTCCTATAGTATATTAGACAAGTGATCGTGGGTACTTCGTGCCCGGTGGCGAGTCCGATGGTACAGTTTACCGAGGATGTTATAATCATGGTCGTGGTTGTTATAATCATGGTTCGTGATTGTTATAATATGGTCGTGGTTGTTATAATCATGGTCGTGGTTGTTACAATCAGTGTCGTGGTTGTTATAATCATGGTCGTGGTTATGATCATGGTCGTAGATGTTATAATCATCGTCGTGGTTGTTATAATCATAGTCATGGTTGTTATATTCATTGTCGTGGTTATGATCATGGTCGTAGATGTTATAATCATCGTCGTGGTTGTTATAATCATGGTCGTGGTTGTTATAATCATGGGTGTGGTTGATATAATCAGTGTCGTGGTTGTTATAATCATAGTCGCGGATGCTATGATCATGGTCGTGGTTGTTATAATCATGGGTGTGGTTGATATAATCAGTGTCGTGGTTGTTATAATCATAGTCGGGGATGCTATAATCATGGTCGTGGTTGTTATAATCATGGTCGTGGTTGTTATAATCATGGGTGTGGTTGATATAATCAGTGTCGTGGTTGTTATAATCATAGTCACGGATGCTATAATCATGGTCGTGGTTGTTATAATCATGGTCGTGGTCGTGATACTTACAGTATCTAATATACTATAAGAAGGTAGAGAATAAAGGTTAGAATAATTAATTAAAGAAATATTCGCCATAAGGAGAGGTTAAAATCATAAAAAAAAAAATAATTAAGAATCACCGATGATCATTCCGAGATAAATTATAATATGAAGTGTAGTGACCTTGATTCTGGTTATATTAGTCACCATCTGCTTAAGTCATCATCTGTGTTAAGTCATCACAGTCATCATCTACGTTAGTCAGTTTTAAGCCCATCTCACATGACTGACCGACCATCGATGTTCTTTCCGTGCGAGTGTGTTAGTTTTCAATGCGTCTTATTATTTACGCTGGTGGATGTAAGATCTCCTACCCTCACTGACGCAGCTATGGTCAATTTGGTGTTATTCTTGTTTATAAATGCCTTCTAATCTGTCTCAAGTCTATCCGTCCTATCTATTGCCATCCCAACTGTCTGTTCGTCTGCGTGGTGTTTGAATGTAAGCCCGTTTGTACTCTTTGTGTCGTCAAATCTGTCTGTCTTATCCGTTGTTGGAGTGTCTCTGCCTGTTTGTCTAATGTGAACCAGTCAGTCATCTGTCTGTCTGTCATGTTAGTTGCCATATTTTCTATTTGTGCATGTATGAACCTGTCTATTTTTGTCAACCTACTGTCTGTTTCACTGTGTATATTCAGTTATTCACCCTGTGTCTATTGTAGTCATCTTCTCCATGCATTCCTGTTATTATCTTTTTATCTCTTTTCCTTTTCCATCCACAGGAATAAGTATACACTGTAGCTGTAATGTAGTATGGTAACGTTGAAACTGCGCATCCAGATGCATGATGAAACTCAGCTCCCCCACCTGTTATCTCTAAATATTTTCTGCTTCCCCTTTATTCTTCTATTTACTCACCTTATTTCCATTACTAATCCAAACAACATTAAAAAAAAAGTAGGTTAAGAAAAAAAGTGGGGGGAGGAGGAGGGAGCCATACGATAACTGCAATCGTGGGCTCGGTGCGCCAAGTCCGTAGACTTGCATCGTTTTCCAGCGTAAATATAATGGTTATGTAATGGCTTCCTAAAGAAACCATCGATATGGAACCAGGTTTGTTCCACTGCACGAATTTTTTGCGATTTTTTCCACCAAGTTTGATTAAAAAACGATTGTGCCGTTTCAGCTGCCCAGAGCAGACACACACACACACACACCCACGCCTAGTCCTATAGTATATAAGATACATCAAAGATCGAACCAGGTTATCACGAGGAACAGGGGTGCGTCTCAAAGTTGGCCCAAAGGTGAAAATAGTCATAAAGTGGTCTGAATTCCAGCGAGACAGCTCTGTCAATACCTTGGAGAAGAGTCCACCTAGATCGAGTCGTCTCTGGGTGATCTCATCATCCCCAGCCTTAATGGGAAGACAGTTAAGCGTTGGGGGACTAGGCTAAGACATGGATGGACAGTTCTATCAAGAGGAAGCACACACACGACTCGCACTGCACGTCCTCCAAGTTCTGAGGACTTATGTGTGTGTGTGTGTGTGCACAGGGTAGTGCACTGCATCTGTTTGCCTTATTTCGGACATTAACGCACTGTTTTCTAGGCCGTAGGTCCGGGCTTACAAGTACCCCTAGGTCTCTTTCACAAGTCGACTTCTCTAGGTTGATGTTGTTAAGGCTGTATACATTGACAGTATTTGTTCTTCCAATATTAAGTACGCTGCACTTGCTGGAGTTGAATTTCATTTGCCATTTTTCAGACCACCCCTGCAGTTTATTTAGATCCTCCTGTAATGCGTTTGCATCCTGCCCTGAATTAATTTGCCGCCCTATTTTGGTGTCATCCGCAAACTTGCTTATGTCACTGCTGATCCCAGTATCTAGATCGTTTATGTAGATTATGAACATGAGTGGGCCTAGTACTGACCCCAGGGGAACCCCACTGGTTACACGGCCCCACTCAGATTTAACACCATCTACGCTGACCCTCTGCATTCTATCGGTGAGCCATGATTTTATCCAATTTAAAACTTTCCCCTCGATACCATGAGCCTTAATTTTTCTCAGAAGCCTCTTTTGCGGTACTCTGTCAAATGCTTTGCTAAAGTCTAAGTAAATAACATCGTAATTTTCGTCATTATCTACTACCTCGAAGATTTTCCTAAAAAACGTTAGCAGATTTGTTAGACAAGATTTAACCTTTGTAAACCCATGTAGAGATGCGATCGGATGCTATCTGCTATAGAAATTTCCCCACTACTGACGTCAAACTGATCGGCCGGTAATTTGACGCTGATGCTCTGTCTCCCGTTTTGAATATGGGTACTACATTTGCCTGTTTCCACAAGTCTGGCACAAATCCAGTGTCTAATGATTTTGTAAATAAGTTTACGAGGGGTCCGCTAATCTGTTCCCTACACTCTTTCAAGACTCGAGGGAAAATTTCATCCGGCCCTGGAGATTTTGTTTTCTTTAGTTTATTTATCTTCTTAAGAACATCCTCTTTTCTGATAGTGATATTCTTTAATTTCTCTTCTTCCTTTCCCTTAAATATCAGTTCCACCTCTGGAATTTCATCTCAAATTTCTTCTGTGAAAACTGATAAGAAGTAGCTGTTCAATGCTTTGCTTATTTCTTCACTGCCATTTATCACTTCTCCCCTCCCTGACTTTAAAGGCCCAACTTTGTCCTTGACCTTTGTCCTATATACCTGGAAAAACCCCTGGGATTCGCCTTGGATTCTCTTGCTATTTTAATTTCATAGTCTCTCTTTGCTTTCCTTACATTTTTCTTACCATTCCTAGATAGTTCATTATACCTATTTTTGAACTGCTCCTCCCCTCCCTTTAAAGACAGGAGTCACGCTCGTCACTATAATCATGGTCGTGGTTGTTATAATCATGGTCGTGGTTGTTATAATCATGGTCGTGGTCGTGATACTTACAGTATCTAATATATGATAAGAAGGAATAGAATAAAGGTTAGAATAATTAATTAAAGAAATATTCGCCATAAGGAGAGGTTAAAATCATAAATAAAATTATTAAGAATCACCGATGATCATTCCGAGATAAATTATATTATGAAGAGATGTGACCTTGATTCTGGGTATATTAGTCACCATCTGCTTAAGTGATCACCTGTGTTAAGTCATCACAGTCATCATCTACGCTCGTCAGTTTTAGGCCCATCTCACATGACTGACCGACCATCGATGTTCCATCCGTGCGAGTGTGTTAGTTTTCAATACGTCTTATTATTTATGCTGGTGGATGTAAGATCTCCTACCCTCACTGACGCAGCTATGGTCAATTTGGTGTTATTCTTGTTTATAAATGCCTTCTAATCTGTCTCAAGTCTATCCGTCCTGTCTATTGCCATCCCAACTGTCTGTTCGTCTGCGTGGTGTATGAATGTAAGCCCGTCTGTACTCTTTGTGTCGTCAAATCTGTCTGTCTTATCCATTGTTGGAGTGTCTCTGCCTGTTTGTCTAATGTGAACCAGTCAGTTAACTGTCTGTCTGTCATGTTAGCTACCATATTGTCTATTTGTGCATGTATGAATCTGTCTATTTTTGTCAACCTACTGTCTGTTTCACTGTCTATATTCCCCCTGTGTCTATTGTAGTCATCTTCTCCATGCATTCCTGTTCTTATCTTTTTATCTCTTCCATGAGCCACAGGAATAAGTATACACTGTAGCTGTAAGATCGTCTGGTAACGTTGAAACTGAGCATCCAGACGCATCATGAAACTCAGCTCCCCCCCACCTGTTATCTCTAACTATTTTCTGTTTCCCCTTTATTCTTCTATTTACTCATCTTCTTTCCCTTACTAATCCAACCAACATTAAAAAAAAGTAGGTTAAGAAAAAAGTGGGGGGAGGAGGAGTCAGCCGTACGATAACTGCAATCGTGGGCTGGGTGCGCCAAGCCTGTAGACTTGCATCGTTTTCCAGCGTAAATAAAATGGTTATATAATGGCTTCCTAAAGAAACCATCGATATGGGACCAGGTTTGTTCCACTGTACGATTTTTTTGCGATTTTTCCACCAAGTTTGATTAAAAAACGATTGTGCCGTTTCAACTGCCCAGAGCAGACACACACACACACACACGCCTAGTCCTATAGTATATTAGATACATCAAAGATAGAACCAGGTCATCACGAGGAACAGGGGTGCATCTCAAAGTTGGCCCGCAGGTGAAAATAGTCATAAAGTGGTCTGGATTCCAGCGAGACAGCTCTGTCAATACCTTGGAGATGAGTCCACCGAGATCGAGTAGTCTCTGGGTGATCTCTACATCCCCAGCCTTAATGGGAAGACAGTCAAGCATTGGGATTAGGCTAAGACATGGATGGACAGTTCTATCAAGAGGAAGCAGACACACGACTCGCGCTGCACGTCATCCAAGTTCTGAGGACTTATGTGTGTGTGTGTGTGTGTGTGTGTGCACAGGGTAGTGCACTGCATCTAGTGTGGCAGAATTATGTTAGTGTTAAGGTGAAAGCACTGTTTGCTTCCTCTAGCTTTCAACTACCGGTGGTGGCTAGCTCTCGTTACGAACAGGGAAGCAACTTGCATAGTTCTTCCCCAGCCAGTACACAACCTCTTCACCATCAAGACTACTGCTGTGCCTCCTCGTGGCAACACGCGATAACTGGGTGCCTCGTGGGGCCATGCTAGACCAGCAGAGGATGTCGGAGTAGCAGTGGGCCTCAGAAGGACGGCGAATAGGCCCACTGGCATGTGGACACGTCCTGGCGCCTACCAACCACTGCCCTGCTTCCTTGCGGATTAACCTTGGTAGGTATAAGGCTAGGGAAATAAACCCTGAACGAAAAATCTGTGTTGGAGCTCCGCATCAGGCAGACATGCTTACTAAGCTCCAACAAGACCCCGACGGCGGCATAGGCGGAATTGGTGACCAACATGGGAACGCAATGACTACACCGGTAGAAGAAGGCAATGCATGATGGACATGCTATTAAGGCGAAAGTCAACAAACTGGGCTATCGGCAGTCCATTGCAACTCTCCCTCTCCCCCAGTCGTTGCACCACTTGCACCATTGGATCAGGAAAAGGGAAAGCCAAGATGTGTGGTTGTAGTCTGCGCTCCTGCCTCACCACATACAGTAAATCAACTCATGCACAGCCATCATCCAGCTCATCATATTACTCATCATCATCAAACCCTTATACCCCAAAAGACCTACAGTGACGGACGAGTGGCGATGGAGATAGGCAGAGATGACTGCCGACACTCTCTGGTCACAACACTACACATTGGTGGCACAGATAAGATGGTCGTTTATGCACTATGTAGTGATTGCTTATCAGACCATAGCTTACAGCCCAGAACAACACATATAGCAGTGACAGGAAGCGCAGGTGTGTACACCCTTGCAAGTTGACCCACCCTTCATAATTAAGGTGAGATTAAGACCTAACCCAGGAGAGGTCACGGCCACAAGGTCCCTGAGTTAACCCGGCATTATAACCATGTTAAAGAAAATACACCTGACCAAGACACCCCGGGGTGATAATAATTAGGAAGCATTACCGACCGGCGTTCCACGATAAGCGACATGACCACGTGAGACATTGTTACAGCGATCCGTAGGGTGAGTTACTTTTGGTGGAAAGTATATCCATTTCATGTTTGTGTCCGAGATTCATTGTCACGTAACGTAAATAGAATGATCAATTAATGTGTCTGTGTCATTCAGTTAACTAATAAATAACTGTGCTAAGAATTGGTGTTTAGAAAATTCCCCCTGTGAGTATATATTAACAATTAAATAACTAATCAGCCATGCTACCAAACGTTCCTCACCTTACAATCCCACTACCTATAATTCCCTCTATAAATTTTACTCTCGAGTTTACGCTTGTTATAACTGGGATCTAGGCAGCAGTGCAATCCGGTCCTGTCTGTTCGACTGAGCAGCCTTTTCGAGGAGCCACTCTGCTCACCCCACATGGGGAGGGGGCTAGAAAAGGTGCCCTAAAGAACCAACCTGACTGGGCAACCTCACCTAGTAAGGTCATCCTTATGCAGTCGAAAGCACAATTATAATTACACATCAAAACAAAAACAAACTATACAACCTCTTATGGTCGCTGCATGTAATGTAAGGAGCCTTCTGAATACTAGCACAAACGCACTTCCTGAAAGAAAAACCGCCCATGTGGCAAAAAAGCTGGCTAGATAATAACATCTACATAGCAGCCATTAGTGAGTCCCGGCTCCCAGACTTAGGTCGACTTACAGAAGGGTATGCCTGCTGCCGTGAGAAACTGCATTTATGGAGTTGGCTTTGCCATTCGCCAACACATCCTAAACAGGCTAAGTGAAATGCCTGTTGGGATCAACGAGCGCCTCCTGACGCTCAGAGTCCCAATGAATCACTCACGTTATGCTTTTTTATCAGTGCATACGCCCCAAGACTGGATGCAGAAGAGGAGAATGATATCAAGGAAGCCTTTTATGCCGACCTTGATAGAGTGCTAACCTCTATTCCCAGAGAAGATAAGGTTATGTTCCTTGGTGAATTCAATGCCAGAGTTGGTAGAGATGCTGACATATGGCAGGGAATCATAGGGAGAAATGGACTAGGCAAGTGTAATCCCAACGGCCTGCTTCTCCCCAGGAATTGTGCTGCACTCAACCTCACTATCACCAATACCTTTTTTAGGCAGGCCGGCAAGTTCAAGGATCATGGTTACACCAACGATCCAAACACTAGCATCTCATTGACTACGTACATCATTGTCAGAGAAAGAGATCGCCTCGATTTCCTCATCACCCGAACCATGTGTGGCTCAAACCACTCTCACTTCAAGTCGCCCCAAAACGGCAAAGGCAACGAGCCTCCAGAAGAGGTTTTAACAATAAGCGTCTGGAGGATCCAGCTGTAGCACATGATTTCAGAGAAAGCTCGAACATGGGCTGATAAGCAACCCATCAACAAACAACCCAAATCCCAGTGCCAAATGAAGCATTCTCGACACTGTCATGGCAAAAACCTGTAGAGAAACCCTCGGCCAGGTCAAAAGAATACACCAGGACTGGTATGATGAAAATGACCTGGAAATCATTGTACTCATCGATGATAAACGTGCTGCTTTATCTGGCTCGCAAAACAACCCTCAGTCTAGGATCAAAGCTGATACCTTCCTCAAGAAGAAAGCGGCGGCCCAGAGTGAGCTTCACAATCTAAAGAACGACTGGTTTAAAAATAAAGCATGTGAAATGCAAAAACTTGCAGATCAACACAAGATGCGTGAATTTTTAAATTCCACTAAAAAAATTTATGCGCCAATCACTCATGGCACAGCGCCCCTTCCCTCATCCCACGGTAACTCCCTAAATAAAATGAAGAAGGCATCCGTCAGTGTTGGAAAGAGCACTATCATTCGCTGCTCAACCAAAACACCGATGTGGATGTCCTGGCTACCCAGCAGGTCCCTCAGCATCCAGAGTAGACCCATCTCCGCTATCCTCCATCCCTGGATGAGGTAGCTACTGCCATCAAACAGATGAAAAATTACTAAGCCTCATGGCCTGATGGATTCCCAGCCGAGGTGTATGAAGCAGGAGGACCTCTGCATATTAACCGTCTCCACTCTCTCCTGGAGAATATATGGGAAAAGGAGGAAATCCACAAGGTTCTCACAGACGCTTCCATCGCCAATATTTATGAGAACAAGTGAGACCAGTCAGACTGTGGAAACTACAGTGGGATCTCGATACTATTTGTAGCTGGCAAGATTATCGTCCGAGTCCACCAAAACAGGCTACTACCTGAGGCGGAAAACTTCCTCCCAGAATCTCAGTGTGGCTTTAGACCATCACGTGGCATTTCTGACATGATCGTTGTTGCCCGCCAGATACAAGAAAGGTGCAGAGAACAGGGTTGTGACCTGTGCATGGCTTCCATCGACCTAACCAAAGCCTTCGACTTGGTCAACAGGGAAGCCCTCTGGCGGACAAAATTCATCGCCAAATCAACTCCACGATGGCATGAACGGTAGTGTCCTGCACAATGGCACCCATTCTGAGTTCTTCCCCATCCAAACGGGAAAAAAAGGATGTGTACTGGCGCCAACTCTCTTTTCCATTTTCTTGGCTGCCTTCCTTACTCGTGCTCGTGCCAACTTAGCCGGCGGGGTGGAAATAAACTACCGGATGAAGGATCTTTTCAAAATAACATGACTCCAGACTAGAACAAAGGCGTCGGCAGCTCCCATTACTGAACTTCAGTATGCAGATGACCTCACCCGTGTCGCTCACACTGAACGTGACCTACAGGAGATCCTGAACACCTATGCAGATACGTATGCACACTTCGGCCTTGAGCTGAACGTGCGTAAGACTCAGATTCTCTTTCATCCTGCCCCTGGTTCAACCACACCTCCACCATCCATCTAGCTCAATAGTGCTACCAAAAACAATTTATGAAGGATAGGAAAACTCGACCTTTTGGTGTGCGCGTTATTTACGGGCCTCTGAGGCAGATGGCGTTGGTATGGTCTCTTTGTTTACCGAATACGTCACCTTCGGTGGCTCCACATTGGCCCCACCCGTGTTCCTGTGCGGGACATCCAAAGAAATTCATCCTACTTTTATATTGCGTCGATTCCCACGACAAGAGGAATAGTTGAGTGTATATATAATGCATAATCAAAACTTGTAGCTAGGATGAATGCAGTTTTAGAAGCCACGAAAAGTATCATTTTTAGTTCCACAATACAAAAGAAATCTGTTGATGTAGAATTGTAACTTGTTTTAATAATCTTCACAGGAAAATATTAATTTTATTCACAGATTGTTAAAATAATTGGAAAAATTTACTGATATTTGAGTAAAATTCTTTTATGTGTTATTCATATGTTTTGATTATGATTTTTTTTAATCTACCATTCACAATTATATACATATATGGTACATAGGCCTATATACAAAGACATATTAAAACATGTAATTAATATAAAGAAAAAATAATACAATGTCCAGTAAATCAATCTCTTACCTGTGCTTCCTTCACTAACTACAACACATAGCACATTTTGAATGATTTACTTATCGAGAAAAAAAAAGTTAATGGTTAATAAACTAAGAGAATGTAACAAACATACAATAAAATTAATAATTATTAATAACAGAAGAAGCACAGGTGGAGTTTGAGATTGCCCCCCCCCCCCCTAAAATAGCGCGTTTTTAGTTGGGGCCTTGCCAGTAGATGGCGCTGATTCCGTCCTTGCGGCGCACGGTTAATTCAATAACTTTAGTACGAGCTTTCCTATCTTTCGTACATAATCTTTGGGTATTACCCTTTTTAATGTTACCCACTTACAGTATCTCGGCTCCCACCTGTCTACCACCGCGGAATCGATAAAGAGATTCAACATCGGATCTGATATGCATCTCAAGCCTTTGGCAGTACAGAGTTTGCAGTGGTCCTCACCACCCTGCTACATGGCAGTGAGATATGGGTTACATACAGGAGGCACCTCAAGGCACTTGAAATTCACTAACGTAGTCTACGCTCCATCCTCTGAGTTCGCTGAGAAGACAAGAGAACAAATGCCAGTATTCTCGCTGACTGTAGGAGCATCGAGGCTACCATTATCCATGAACCACTAGGTTGGACTGGCCATGTTACCCGCATGGACGACAGTCCAAAGCAGCTACTTCACAGTCGCCTAACGAATAGTAAACGCAACGTTGGCGGGCAACTAAAAAGGTATAAGGATAGTCTTAGGACATACCTGAAAAAGTGCCAAATCGCCCCCTTCACCTGGGAGGCGACTACTCCACACCGTAAAGCTTGGAGGATCCCCACACGAGAAGGTGTCAATACTTTCGAATTAGCCCGACTGCAAACCGAGGCAGACAAACGCCAGCGCCGGAAAGACGCTGCCGCTGCCCCTCCCACACTAGATGGAGTCATCCATATGTGCAACATCTGTGAACGACTCTGCCGGTCTCGTACCGGCCTCTTTAGTCACCTGAAAACACACCAATGAGGTGACATCCCTATAACAACCCATATCATTGTATAATAACTCGATGATCGTCATACTCGATTCAGAGTGACAGCAAAGTAGTAATGTGTGTGTGTGTGTAATAATAATAATCAAATTAATAATAATAATAAACGGTTTATTAATAGAGTTGCAGTCGGTGGCTGAAAATATACAAACTTACATTTGATTTAGACATAATGATATGCGTTGAAGACATTTACAGGAGTTGTTTATTATTTTAACAATAGATGAGATGGTGCTATTCTTATATCTATTAGTGCGGGCTCTTATGGGCTGAATTTTGTTGTAGTGGCGTACTGCACTAGGTGGGCAGGGGACTGCCGGTGGCAGGAGGTGGTGATGACGAGGATGGTGCAGTAGTCCACTGCCAAACCTTGCTAGTGCTTGGTGGTGGAGGTCACTGAGGGATGGCATTTCCAGGGTGGAGAGAGCGTTGTTGTAGCCGGAGTAGTCTGCGCTGAGCATGATTCTGCAGGCTCTCTTCTGTACCTTCTCTAGCTGACGTTGTTGGGTAGTGTTGAGAGAAGACGACCAGGCTGGTGACGCATACGTTAGTTAGAGTAGAATAAAGGCGTTGTAGATAGTCCTCAGCTCTGGCGTGGGTACCCCAAGTGACCTGAGTCGTCGTAGCATGGAGAGTCCGTACGAGGCTGCCTTGATTGTGTTGTTTACATGGGCCTTCCAGTCCAGTTTGTGGTCTATGGTAACACCCAGGAGTTTGGCAGACTGTATTAACTGGAGAGGATGTGCACCCACTGTGACTGCTGGAGCTTGCACTGGAGTGGTGGCGATATTGATGTGCATGACTTCGGTTTTGGTGTGGTTGATGGTGACCTTTTTCTCCGTAGACCATGCCTGTAGCCTGTCCAGGGTGCCTTGTAGCGATGAGTAGTCCGGTGAGGTGTTGTCCACTGTAACCCCCACAGTGCAGTCGTCCACATACTTCCACCGGTGAGGAGTGTCCAATAGAGCGTCGTTGATCAGGATCAGGAAGCACAGTGGTCCCATCTTGGTCCCCTGGGGAACACTGCAGGTAAGGTGTTGGAACGTGGAATGTGTGTGTGTGTGCGTGTGTAATTTTATTTAGATGTTGATTTAAAGGAAGGAGACCACAGAGATACCAATTTCTTAAATTTTTATGCCAAAACACAGTTTTTAATTAAAATCATTGCAAAATGGCCCTCTAAAAACACAAATTCTATTAAAACGTAAATTGACAGCCATGTTTAAAAACATCCTCTATTGTATTATATCGACCTTTGTAATACCTGTCCATAGAGGAACTTTTATTTAAAACAAACAAAAAATAACAAAAATGAGACTGTTTCTTTCTCTCGAGGGATCCAGGACCCCAGGATTGCCTTTGAGGACCCTAAGGGAATTTGGTGCACCCTTCGAGATCGATTGCTCATGACACGAGGATCCTGGAAAACACCCTGGTTAAATTTTAACCACCGTGTGAATTGTAATGTGTACTGTTCATTCATCCCCACTATATAGATAATGGTGTTTGATATTTTCTATAAATATAATATTATATTTTTCTTAAACCACAAAACTTTTTGTGGATAATTAAATCAAAATACAACTCACTTCAAGGATGTACAGCATGTGTTTATCTATTTGGTGTTTGTAGGAAGCGTCTTGGGGTATGGGCCACCCTCCTAGGGCAGGCAAAACGCTTTTTCTTCCAATAAACATTTGTGTGCAACCATCCACCCTTGTGAATTTATCAGCCTCAGAAACCGGATCCCGTCAATATAAGACAGTCTGAACAATGACAAACACAACGGTTTAGTACAAATTTACGTAGGTAAACGGGAGTATCTTCTAATGCAATATGAATGCATTTTACATAAGATATCTTCAGAGTATATTCATAAAGATATATGTGGCTGTTGAAGATAATAGCTTCATCCCCTCAACTTCACTCATTACGCATTAATATTTGATGATGTTTGTCTCCTAACAAATAGTCAAATTTAATGTCTATTAGGTCAATATACAGCAATTGTTCCGAGCTTAATATATATAAATATATATATATATATATATATATATATATATATATATATATATATATATATATATATATATATATATATATATATATATATATAAATGTAAAGTTTCATGGATACTTGAGTTTTACTAACAATTATAATTTTATTAAAAACAAAGATTGTCTATAATATAAGCAGTAGCCGCTCAGGCGTAGACAGGATGAATGGTAATGAAAACTTGATTGTAAGTTAGGTAAAAACGTCCTCCGTTTATCTCTTTCCTAGGATTTGCACAAGCTTAGAATTGCACCTTATTTTTTCTCAGCAGCCCATTGAAGTCCATGAGCAGCAGAGTGTACAATATGCATGATCTCAGAGAGGGCGTGAAACACATCAGAGACTCTGATTGCTTGAATAACTGTCGAAAATCTTCTCCGTAAGGTGCCATGGTCACTCTGCAATAGAGAATACGAGTTCATCAAGAGTATTGTGTCATATACCAGCAGCAGCATTATCACCTTTTTCTGTACAGTGCTAGATAAAAAAATAACATCCCCGTTTGTTACAGTGTTATAACTTGACTCTTCCAAAGGCCCTGTTTGCTGTACATATTATGGTGTTTTTTTAATCCTTTTTCCTCTATTTGTAATGCTTCCTTTATTAATTAAAGATGTCTTGTTCTTATAATGTTTCCTGCCAACAGCTATTACTGTTAAGATAGCTACCACAACATTTACTACTTTGGTTAGATCTCTCATTTGGTTTTCTTCTTTTTTCCTATCAGCTATATCTGCCTTCTTTCATTACATGCATCATTTGCATCTCATCAGTGTTATCACTGCCAGCAAACACTGTCTAAATGTTTAAGTCTTTATTGCGAAATAGGGATAACTTTTTTGTTCTAACTTAATGTAAATTAAATCATATATAATAAAATCTTTTCCTTTTCATTAAAGATAATGTATTTTATCATAACACAACAAAACTATAGCAAATCTATTTTAGGTTAGGTTAGGTTAGGTTAGGTTAGTGTAAGGGTGGAAACGATCTTCCTGCTCGTTGCCACTGCTAACTCTCTTGTTTGCTGGTGCGACCCCCTCTTTGGGGGGGTTGGACGGAGGTGAGGAGGTTCGCTGCTACCTGTGTCACCGGCAGATTCACCCCAGCCGCCATACAGTCACTATCTAGCTACCCCGCTGTTTGTCAAATTCTGGGTAATAATAATAATAATAATAATAATAATAATAATAATAATAATAATTAACGGTTTATTGAAAAAATTCTGCATCCCGAAGGCTGAAAATATACATTGGACATAAATGACTTATTACATACATTGGTGGTTTAACAAAAGCCTTCATTAGAGAAAGGTAAAGGAACATACAGTGAACATACAGATTAATGTAGGTGTTGAACAGTAAACTCGTAGTGTAGTAACTTCCTCCCAGATGGTGTTAGGAGGAACTCACGTGGTGTAGTAGTTCCCTCAGATGTTGTTATGAGGGACCTGGCGTGGTGTAGTAATTCCCTCGCAGATGGTGTTATGAGGGGCCTCACGTGGTGTAGTAATTCCCTCACAGATGGTGTTATGAGGGACCTCACGTGGTGTAGTAATTACCTCACAGATGGTGTTATGAGGGACCTCACGTGGTGTAGTAATTACCTCACAGATGGTGTTATGAGGGGCCTCACGTGGTGTAGTAACTCCCTCACAGATGGTGTTATGAGGGGCATCACGTGGTGTAGTAATTCCCTCACAGATGGTGTTATGAGGGGCCTGAAGTGGTGTAGTAATTCCCTCACAGATGGTGTTATGAGGGACCTCACGTGGTGTAGTAATTCCCTCACAGATGGTGTGATGAGGGACTTGACGTGGTGTAGTAATTCCCTCACATATGGTGTGATGAGGGACTTGACGTGGTGTAGTAATTCCTTCACATATGGTGTTATGAGGGACCTCACGTGGTGTAGTAATTCCCTCACATATGGTGTGATGAGGGACTTGACGTGGTGTAGTAATTCCCTCACATATGGTGTTATGAGGGACATGTGGTGTAATAATTCCCTCACAGATGGTGTTATATGAGTGAGGTTTGGTCCCAGGCCTTCCTATCGTAGACGGATTAACACATCGATGGTTGTTGTCTGGTCTCGCGGGGGCCGTTATCACTGGGTACCTGGGACCTCACTGTGTGAAGGTTAACTTGGGTATGACTGTTACTGTTGAGTTGTTCTCACTGACTTAAGCACTGTTCACCACTGTTCACCTCTGTTTAACTCTGGTTCCGTTCCTTTCCTAACTGAAATTGTAACTTCTGGCGAGAACTTGTTGATATTCCGGTGGGGAGGAGGGTTCAGGGGAGGGGGTTGGTATGGGCCAACTTAACAGTTGACCTGGCTGCTCCGAGAGGAGCGCCAGGTACGTCTTTACCCTTCGGTGGTCAAGGATGTAAGTGTATGATCTCATCTTAGGTCCTGGACTCGTGGGCTGTTTTCCCAGACCTTCACCTATCGACTGTCAATTCTCTGGACATCAACCACTACCGCTGCCGCCACAACTGCCAGCTCCTCTCCACCGTCTGTGCCCCGGTGTTTCGTCTGCTGTATCAAGACATCGGCAGAGCGCACCCAACCTTCATAGCTTGCGGACGTGCTACGCGTCGCTCCCTGCTCAGTTCAAATCGCTGACCGTTACGACTGTCTGCCTTGTTTTTCGCGTTGGGTCCGTTCTGACTGCTTTATCATGTAGTTGTACATGGATATCATTATTCTTGTACACTGCGCTTCTTCCCTATCCTATCCTTTCGCCTAGAGTCCCTGCTGTTTGGTAACGACGCGAACCCTGCGGGCAGAGCCTCAAGGGGGGCCCTCAGAGGGCTGCTGAGTCGAGACAGTAAGGGTGGCAACATTTTCTGTTAGGGATTCGATAGTGCTTCATAACCTGTCACTGCTAGGTGTTAGGGCTTGGCTAGGCCCCCGCCAGGGGAATGTCTGTTCACCCTACCCCCAGACCCGTCTTTACTCGCCCAGCGAGCGGACAGAAGGAGCGGCATCCATGGGGTTTAGCTGAGGTGGACAGATTAGGTAGAATTTTAATTCATTCATTCATGTATGTTACTGACCATGGCCAAAGTGAGAGTGAAGATCTCCGGAACCCCGACCCAGAGGTCCCAGATAGGGCTAAAAAGGCTATTGAGCGACCTAAGGGTGAGAATAAATAGACTTGTGGATCTGAGAGATGGCTACATCATCCTCACAGAAACAGATGAAGATGCTGATAAACTACTTAAGTCTAGTGCCATGGACAAAATGAAAACCAACGGTTACGAGGTCATTGTCCCACGGGAATACGGCGCCAAACTCACCCTTGTATGTAAGAAGTTAGACAAAGATGTAGTGGAAAATAACGCAGAAGAAATAAGAGATGAAATACAAAAGCAAAACAATGTCAAGGTTGTGGAGGTGTATCCAATGTATGCCCATAATATAATCAAGGTTCGCTTTGCAGACACAACGGATGCAAAAAGAATGAAGGAGAAAGGGCTCTATGCATATGGCACTTCCATCTCATCCCACCAAATAGAATATGAAAAGTATACGCCCATCCAACAATGTATGAAGTGCTATAAATACAATGACCACATGACCAAGAACTGCCCCATGCAAGGGGTCATATGCTCTGAGTGTTCATCTGATCAGCACTTCTACAAAGACTGCCGTAGCACCATAAAAAAGTGTGTCGTCTGCGAGGGTGACCACAGGACCTTCTCTGCCACCTGCCTGGTCAGGAAACAGGTACTTCAAGAAACAGAGAAGAAACTGACCGAAATAACCAAACAAAAAGAAACCAGGGAAATTTCTAACACCATAGAAAGGACCACTCAGTCGACGATCATGGCTTACAGCCAAACCCTAAAAGACGCTCTAAAAGAAACTCAAGCAGACTCCCAAAAGCTCAACAATGTCAGCGAGACCATGGAAGTCCTGCAATCAGAGATAAGAACCATCAAGGACTCAATAAAACAGGCAGTTACTGAGTCACTGGGCGCCATGAGGGACGCAGTGGCTGAGAGCATCAGAAGCGTCTCCTCTCCACAGCTGGACGAGTCCAAAGCCACCACTATATACTTGTCTTACCTGCATGCCCATCACATGAACATGGTTCATCCAGGTTCATTCTCGAAACACCTCAACGAGACACTAACCAGGAACAACATTGCACCTGTTGAAATAAGCGACAAAGTCCCTTCAAAAGAAATCCTAAAGGCAGTAACCCACTCAACGACTTATCGACGACCTCAACCCACGCCAGAAATAGACCATGACCTCCTTGACTTAGCCAAAAGTCAGTATAACCGCAATCCCGACGTGGCCAGTCAGTCCCCCTGAGATCACAGCTCCAACGACACCGTAAATGCCCGCGATCCCATTACATGCACTCCCAGCGACGACAGTGACCATCGGACTGCAACCACAGTCAATGGTTGCGACCAGATGATGACGACTCACTCCACAGAAGAACAAGACCCTCGAGCTGCAGCGTCAGTTGATTACTACGACACGCAAGCCCAGGACCTGAACCCCTTCATGTACACGGGTGACGAGAAGTTCGAGGGCCCGCCATTGACTGACAATTAGATGTCCGAAGGTTCTGCTAAGAAGTTCCGTCCCCCTAGAAATGGCAGAAGCCGAGGAAACACTCCAAGCGACGCCCCAAGCTACAGTCTCCGAAATGGCAGTCGTTAGCAGGATGAAAATTGTCCAAGATAATGTCCTACACAGGTCCCTTAATAGACGTAATGAACTGTCTAACTTATACTATCAATTAGACCCAGACATCATTCTGTTAAACAGTACGGGCATAAAGGACGAAACTAAGCTGAACATTTTTGGCTACACTGTATACCAGAGGAACATGATGGGTGAGCTGAACGATGGTGTCGCTGTGGCCGTCAGGTCACGTTTGAGTCACAGAGTGTTGCCAGACTTCGAGGATTCAGTTCTGGGAGTGCAGGTGGAGACAACTAGGGGACCTGTTATCATATGCACAATGAACTTACCTCCCAGACGTCCTTACTTACCCGAACAAGACCTCAACCAGTTGCTACGCCACAGAAAACCAACATACATCATAGGGGACTTAAATGCGCGCCACGCCATACTAGGACACGGTAATGAAAACAACGTCGGTGTGGCGCTGAATGACAACATCAGAAGGGAAAACTGCAACACCTCGGGCCAGATTTCCCGACATTGATCTGACGTGCCAGTGCCACAACACCCGACATAATCCTCTCTAACAACGAGGCCGTCTTGAACAGGCACGTTACCGCCGGACCCATCAGTACCAGCGATCACCTGCCAGTCGTCGTGACGCTCTCATCCAATCCCATTATGATCCCCGCCAATATTAGGTCAAACCTCAAACGGGCAGACTGGGACTCCTTCAAGGAGTCTCTCAGTCTCAAGCAGGGGAGAAACCTGGAAGAAGCCAGCCCCAATGACATCGACGACGCGGTCGAACAATGGTATGAGGATGTGAAGACGGAGATGGACAACAACATCCCGACCACCAGTTACAGGACCATTCCCCATCCTCACACTCGTCACCAGCTGAGGCAGCTCAGTGTCCAGTACGCTCACGTGAGACAGCTAGCCAGTATCCGCGGGTAGACGCAGGAGCTGAGAGACCGGTACCGAGAGCTACAGACGGACATCCAGCACGAGAGCAAACGTCTACATGAACAAAAGTGGGCCGCCTTGGTGTGGGAGGCAGCCAACAATTACCGCGATTCTGCTGCATTCTGGAAAGGGATCAAGCGACTGATGGGTTCCACCTCTAGCACGGTCCCTTACCTGCTCGACCAAAACAACGTAAAAATATTCGAGGAAGAAAACCAAGAACAACTACATCGGCGATATTTACGAAAGATCTTTACCATTAGTGAACAGGAGAACGAGGGCTTCGACAGGGAGTTTGAGGAGGACATTTTTGGTCAGTTGCAGGACCATCAGCACCTGCTCCAGCCGCTCCCACGGACTGACTTCACCAGACTGGTGGACGGAAGCTACCTGACGGAACGCATAGTTCCTGCAGATGTGTCAGCCGTCATAAAAGGGTTTAAAAACAAATCACCTGGTCAAAGTCACATTAACAAGAAGATCCTTGCTCAACTCCCCGACAACATGATAGAGAGGCTTGCTCATATATGCAACGCCTGCCTCGCCTCTGGATACTTCCCTAAGATGTTCAAAATCGCCGTTATTCGCCTCATACCAAAAGCAGGGAAGCCTCCAAACAAAGTCGAAAACTTTCGACCAATATCGCTGCTAGAGGTACCTGCCAAAATCTTCGAAAAAATAGTCGACAAGCGATTGCGGATGTATCTGGAGGACGAAGACGTGCATAATCCCCGCCAGTTCGGCTTCCGCCAGTACCGTGGCACATCCACCGCCATAGCTCAGGCCTACGAGCAGATCGCCAATGCCATGACTGGCCGCCTACAGTGCAATATAGTACTGAGGGACGTCAGCAAGGCGTTTGACAAAGTTTGGCACGCAGGGCTGCAGTATAAGATCATACAACTGGGGCTACCCGAAAATCTGACTCGCCTGCTGTGCAACTTCATTATGGACCGCAGAGCCAAAATCAAGATGCAAGAACATTTTGGAGAAGAATTCTCACTATCGACCGGCGTGCCTCAGGGCTCTTGTCTCTCACCAACCCTTTACACACTCTACACGGCTGACCTGCCACCCCCAATCGTCGGCAGCGAGTACGTCATGTATGCCGACGATGTAACACAGATCGTCACCTGCCCAGGAAGGTCCACAGCAAGGATGGCGCGACTCACTGCTCGGACAATAGAGGAGATCTCGGAGTATGAAAATAAATGGAAAATAAAAACAAACAAAACGAAATTTGAGGTCATACCTATAGCCAAATTCAAGCCGGCCCCATTGATGATCGACGACGAAGAGATTGAGTACTCTAAACAAGGCAGGTTGCTCGGCCTCATCATTTCTCGGACGGGCATCATTCCCCACGTGAAGGACAGACTAAATAAAGCCAAAGTCGCCGCAGCCAAATTAACACGTTTTAAATTGATGCCTGAGAAGATACAAGTTCACCTGTACAAGGCGCTGGTGAGGCCTGTGTTGGAGTACCCATCTATACCACTCGTCACACTCGGGAAAACTAGACTACAACAACTACAGAGCTTCCAAAACAAGTGTTTGAGGTCAGCCAGTAGCCAAGCGCCATCCTACCAGGAGACAGTGGAAACCATCCACCTAAGAAATAAAACAGAGGCCCTCAACTTCAGGTTCCATCGCCTAGGGAAGAAGGTTTGGGACAAGCTCCTGGACGACCCTCACAGCCTAGACCACCTACGCGGGGAAGACATCAACGGAGGGAGACCCCACGCCTGGTAGCCCCGGAGTCTGCCCGCACTACAACAACCCAATCCGCGATCCATCTATGTCCGCCACAGTGATCCACCTTAGATTAAAACTTTGATGATATAAATTCACAATCAAGTGAGTCCATAACGTAATACAGTATAAGATGTTAATAAACTTGTAATTGTAAAATCAATCTAGTCATTGTCTACTAAAATAACCATTGTGCAACCTCATTCTAAATACTAGGTTAGCTTAGTTAGCCAACAAACTCTGTAATATGTAAAACAAGGGGTGTCGTCCCCCTCTGTTTAACTCATTAAACTTCTTTTCCAACCTTTCCCACCACGACTATATGTTGTGACTTCTCCATCCCTCATGTCTGGCTGTGCCTTGAGCCCCAGCATGCCTTCCATCCTTTCCCCACCTTAACCTAAAAAAAAAAAATAAAAAAAAAAAAAAGACATCGGCCGCTGTCCCTCGAGTGAGGAGCTGAAGGGACGCTTCCCCCTGAGAGTGGATCACTGTGTTCTGGAACCTTCCCCAGGGCCACTGCTGTAGGAAATATCTGTTCATTGTTTGATTCTTTTGTTGTTTGATTCCTTTAATTGCGGACTCCCTTTTATTGTTTGATTCTATCAGTTGTTGATTCCCATTAATTGTTTGTTTCCATTAATTTTTTGATTCTCTTAATTGCTGACTCCTATTAATTGTTTGCTTCCTGTAATTGTTTGCTTCCCTTAATTGTTTGACTCCCATAATTGTTATTTGATGTTTGTTGAGTGGTGTCAGAGTTGTGTGTTATATTTTTTATAGTAAAGAGATGTCAATCTCAAATGGTTGTTTGTTACTCCTCAGAAAACCATGGTCCTTGACATTCCTTTTTTAAAGATCCTGATTAGTCTGGTCAGGGATTTCTATCCCTAAGTGCCAGGCCTTTACAGTTAGATTAGATTCATAATGATGCAGTTCACTTATAGCTTCTAATCATCGTGATCATCCTTATAGACAGACGGTTTAAATTTTCGATAAGGAACTACAGTATATATATATTCCGTGTTTCGTCCCTATACGCAGTAGTTTCTCAAACTTTTGGGGGGAAATGTACAACATTGCTGATCATTACAGACAAATTGGGGATATTCAAATATCCCAAGTCAATTTCGCTCATGCCATCTATCTTAGCCTATCGTTAATGTTTTAATGCCATAGCTTCACAGAAGCCATAAGCTGGTTTCCGGCATCTTCGTGGTGTGGATTAATATAATCTTTTTCTTTTCTATTTTTAATATATTTTTACTCTTATTTTTTCGCCCCCTAAACCCCGTTAGTTATTTTATATGTTTATGCAGTGTTAACGGAATCCAGTGCTTTATTTTTATTCTATATGTTTAAGCAGCTCTTTTGATGTTTCGATGTTTTAGTATCATTTGTGTATTAAAAGTTTCGATAGTGAATCAATTTGTTGTGACAGCCTACGAGGCTCTTTATTGTGTTAGTATTTAATTAAATTAAATTCTTAAGGTTTACTTTATTTATTTTTATTCCCTTTTGATTTACTTCACTTTTTTTGTTTGGTTACGCCTAGAACCTGGATATTGAAGTAAATTAAGAGACGGCGTAACAGTTTTGGCGACCTTGCCAGGATTCACTAACGACCTTTTGACACTTGTGATATTTTTTCTAAGCATGCTGATGGATTTGTTTTGAGGCATGGTAGGACTAACAATGGTAATTTTGTGCGTAATAATTTTGTACATGACAGGAGGAGCTGGACTCGTTCGCCACCTAATGGGGCGTCCTAATTTTCTAATTTACTTTTAGTTTCTGTGGAAAGCCGGGTCATAAGGCGGATTTTTGTTGGACAAGGCTGCAGCCAAATAAGGTGAAGCACGAGAGGTTGCAGTTTCGGTTCTCACCTCACGAGACTTTGATCTTTTCCAGGAGAGTTTTGCGAAGGACCCAGATGTTGGTACCTTTCTTGCCTTTTTGTCACAAGGCACGGTAGAAGTTGATGATGTCGAAACACCAGTCACTATTTTGAGAGACTCGGGTTGTCCCCAAACTCTCATCAAAGAGGGTGTTGTTGCGGCGAGGAAGACTGACAAAACGTCGTTTTGGGCGCCCTTTGGGGTCAAGGTGCAGCTCCTTTGGATTTTCAGGGATAGCTAAACGTAGCCTGTGTGCACGAGCTGCCTGTTTTAGTACGTGTCAAGTCTCCTTGTTGCTAGAGTGGACCTCATACTCGGTAACGATTTGCTGCAACAGCTTGAAGATGATATGCTCGGTGTTTTCCCTTTGTGTGCTGTGACTCGTTTTATGTCAATGACTAATGATCATAATGTAACTCCTGATGTAGATGATTCACTCTCCTTAGAAGGACTGTTTTGCTAACCCAATTGCTTCCCAAGACATTTCTTCCTCAGTTAATGCTGTGACCGGGAGAGTTGCTTTAATAGCTGCGCAAGAGCAAGACGATTCATTACGGCTCTTGTTTGAACAGGTGTCAGATCCTGCCAATGATTCCGGTCCTACCACGAGATATTTCAGTCAAGACGGTGTTTTGTTCCGCCGCTGGCTCCCACCGACTATGTCAGAGGAAGACGCGGACTGGGCGTCTATCACTCAAATAGTTCTCCCACACACTTACAGACAACATGTTCTATCTCTGGTCCATGACTGTCGCTTTTCTGGACATCAAGGTGTCCGAAAGACGTTCAACAGGCTGGCCAGAAAGTTCTATTGGCCAGGTTTGAGGAGAGATGTCACTAAATATTGTAAGTACTGTCATTTTTGTCAAAAGGTAGGCAAAGCCAATCGGGCTATTTCACCTTTTCCACTTGTAAGAGTACCTCACGTACCTGAGCCCTTTATAACAGTACAGTGTGACATTGTAGGCCCTCTGCCTAAAACTTCTAGTGGTTTTGAATATTTATTTAGTCATTGATACCTCCACTAGGTACTTGCATGCTGTACCTCTTAGGAAAGTTACTGCTTAGGCCCTTGTTAAATGTTTGCTTGACCTGTTTAGTCATCTTGGGTTGCTGTACCGTGTTCAAACGGACGGTGCTTCATATTTTGTAGTAAAAGTTTTCAAGGAAGCCCTAACAGAGTTGGGAATAGTTCATTGTTAGGTAGTAGTGAAGAGAGCATTAGCGTATTAAGTTTAGTAGGAGATGTTAGAGAGAAGCTTCTAAGATGTTGGAGCCTTGCCGCAGACCACTTACAGCAGTCGCAGACCAAGACATGGTACGACAAGCGTGCCAGACACAGAGTTCCAGATAGATCAAGTACTCATTCTCTTCCTGAGACATGGACAGCCGCTCCATGCGAAGTTCAGTGGGCCATATAGAGTGGTAAAGAAGGTAAGCCCCACGAATTATATTATCTCTACCCCTGACAGGCGCCGACTACAGCGCTTATGTCACGTCAACACCATCAAGCTGTACCACACACGCCCAGCACCCCCATTTGTTGCTGATGATCCAGTTCCCGTGTGTGCCGTTGACACTTTCTTGGTAGACGGTGAGAAAGAAGAGGAAAAAGAAGGGACAAGTCCACTCGCCCTGTCATCAGTCAGGGTTTGGCAGTCCAACTCCGTGGAGTTGCAGGAGAAGCTACAGCGTCTACCGGGACACCAGAGAGCTGACGTGCTGGCCGCCATCCAACAACATCCTCTTGTCTTCCAAGACAGGCCTGGCTGTACCACTGCCATGGTGCATGATATTGATGTTGGTTCTGTTAAACCTATCAAGCAGGCTCCCTACCAGCGAGTGGTGCTCACCAGTCACTCTAGTACCGAAGAAGGACGGCACTCTTCGATTCTGCATCGACTTCCGCAAGGTCAACGCCGTCACCAGCAAGGACAGCTTCCCTCTACCAAGAGTCGACGACTGCATCGAAGCAATCGGGAACGCCAAGTTTCTCTCTAAGATTGATTGCCTTCGAGGGTTTTGGCAAGTACCATTGACCCGTCTTGTTAAAGACATCTCCAGTTTTGTGACATTAGGTTGAACCTATAAATTTAATGTCATGCCTTTCGGGCTTGGCAATGCCCCTGCTACCTTTCAAAGGCTGATGTCACAAGTCACGGCCAATTTGCCTGGTTGTGTAGTATATTTAGTTGATGTAATTTTATCTTACACTTGGTCAGACCATTTATGTCAGCTAGACGCTCTCTTCACTGAGTTAGAAAATGTAGGACTTGTTATAAACTTTGCTAAGTCAGAATTTGTTTGTGCTCAACTTTTGTATCTGGGACATGTAATTGGGTTGGAAACTTGCTCCTCCCACAGCAAGGTGTGACACTATTTCTCAGATGCCTGTTCCATGTAACAAACGACAAGTCCGCAGATTTTTGGGTTGTGTGGGTTATTACCGGAGATATATTTGTAATTTTGCCGAGTTGGCACTACCCCTTACCGATTTGTTGAAGAAGGGTAATATTTTTTGTTGGACTTCAAGGTGTCAGGATTCTTTTCAAAACTTGAAAAATGTATTATGCTCATATCCTATTTTAAGAGCCCCTAATTTTTCTAAGCCTTTCAAGCTAGCCTGTGATGCTAGTGATCTGTTATCTAGACCCACAGAATGAACAACTATGTCATATCAAAATTTGTGCAAGCAAAATTTTATTTTATGGGGGGAAGTGTTACGACCGTGTCGTATTTTTCTATTATTTTTTATAACATGCTTCCATGTTGTTCCATATTATTCCTGTAATGATGTGTTATATTTACTATTATATAATCTAGTCACCTTACCCTGTGCTGTTAAGGTTTTAACTGTTATTATTTGTTCAATCCCATCTTATTTCTTCATTTAGTATTGTAACAAGCATTCTTTGTTTCTCTAACGACCATCTGCTTCGTTAAAGGATCCATGTTTCACCAGAGGGTCGCATTGGAGGGAGCAGACCCTATATATAGCACTCCACCAGTAGACTGAGTTCAGTCCAGTCCTCTTGTCATTCAGTCCACGTTCTTTTGAGTGACACCTGTCACCTGTTACTTATACTTATTTTATTTCTGTGTTGTTCCTGTCGCCACCAATGTGGTATATCTATGTGAGTACCTATTCATGTCTCTTATGTGTCCATCAGTGCTTGCTTAGTTACATTTAGTTAATTTCAGTGTTGTTTCAATGATAGTTAATTTCAGTAAGTATTTATTTATATGCTTTATGCAGTGTTAACATAATCCGTCGCTTTTATTTTTTTCTTCTTTTGAAGTTTCGATGTTTTAGCATCATTTGTGTCTAAAAGGTTTTGATAGTGTAATCAATTTGTTGTGACAAGCCTACGAGGCTCTTTATTGTGTTAGTATTTTAATTAATTTCTTAAAGGTTTACTTTATTTATTTTATTTCCTTTGATTTACTTCACTTTTTTGTTCGGTTTCGCCCAGAACCTGGATATTGAAAATTAAGAGACGGCGTAACAATATCCTTCAACATCGGATCCTTGAGCTCTTTTCTGGAACTTTTTCATTGAAGCCTGCCATATGTAGAACTCGGGTACGTCAACATACAGGAGTATTTGGCAACTCATCTTCCTGTGAAAGCTTAAAGAATGCAGAGAGTCGTATGAGAAAGATTTGCCATTTGATTTGGAGGACTCTTCTGTGAAAATTAAAAATTCTACATAGGGCTTCATTGCTGCATATGCAACGGCCTTGCTGATACTGTGTCACCTCATTATGATTTCCATCATTTTCCAATGCAAAGATCGCTTGGTCAGAGCCTTTGTTGACGTATTTGCAGACATACTACACATTGATATGCCCATTAAATGCTTTACTCAAAAGAGGATTCTAGGAGACCACCCATTTGTTGTCTACTGTTATTTCACTGTCTGTTCCAGGTCGCAACACTGCTGTAAAACCTCCATCGCCTGGCGCTCTTCTCCTGTACTGAGGATAGCCATCTTCTCCACTCTGAGCATCCTTTATCAGGACTTTCGGGAAGTTTTTGGTGCAGCGTCCATCTTTCATGCATGGAGAGTGTCTGTTGAATGGTCCACATGGCCTACGAACACATTGCTTTTTGATGATCTCATAGAGAACTGGATCTTCTTCTGGATCAGGAAACTCAGCTCATATGCAGTTGTCAATCATGTTCTGTCGAAGTTTCTCTTTCAGCCAGATCAAGACATGGGCATGTGCTAGACCTCGTTTCTGCAACTCAATGGAAAACATGTAGCACCGTGTAGGGCCAAAGATCAATAGTTCATTAACTGTGTATGTAAGTTCCACCATGTTTTTCACTACAGCGGTACAGCAAAATATATTTTTTTAGCATTAAACTGTTTTTATTTTATTGTCTAATCATCACTACATACAAGACCATCCATCATCACTACATATAACACCATCCATCATCACTACATATAATACCATCCATCATCACTACATATAATACCATCCATCATCACTACATATAACACCATCCATCATCACTACAGATCAGTAAAGTAGTTTCCGAGATTCTCGTGCGGACACGCACACACACACACACAAATACACAAACAAACACACACACAGACATACTTCTTTGCTTTATATATATAGACATAGATTATAATATATTGTTTATTATATTTCTACCGTAGAGTTCGATACCTTCACACTGGTTACTTACAGGAGATTATGGTGTATCTACGTAGAAATTCACTCCACCACCCGACATTCCATAATATATACTTGATAAATGATGATTTAATGAGTTCCATAACCAATCAGTCATTACCTTTAGTAATAATAAGATAGGATCACAGATACGGGCAGATAATTGCACTTAAATTTATTTGTCATGCTTCCATACAATGATTTATAATTTGCATGGATATATGAGTCACTCACGTTCACGCTGTAATAAAATGAATCTTCTAAAAGAGGGAATTTTCAATCTGACAACAGGATTACTTTCTACTATGGTATGACTTACAGAGCCATAATTATTCAAGTGATACATTTACTGCCAGTCTGGATTGCTCTTGTTGCAACCAGGCTTCTGCACAAGGAATTCTTTCCACGGGAAATAACATCAAAAAGGTACTTTTGGGTTACCACACATAGTCTCGCATCACTGACAGTCACTGTAGACGGTTGTCGCGGCAAGGAGAACTGGTAAGCGTGACTTAGTTTGACCACATAGGTGCAATAGACCAGCATGGATTGCTTTTGTCACAACCAGGCTTCCACACGTGATATTTCCACGGGGATAACGAACCTAGGTTAACACACTTAATCTCATGTCGACGACGGTCCACAGGACAGGATGACGGTGGAGGACTCTGGTGTGTCCCGCTCCCTTCAGGAGCGAGAAGGTTGACGCCTTAACTACTAAAAAATTGTTTTTTGGGGCGTGATGCGACGAACAGTACAACACTGTCTCACTGGCCTCTCCCTATATGCTGGCTAACATACCAGCACCTGTATACAATCAAGAGAATGCCTAGCCGAGACACACAATTCGACATTCACACTATGGTGTGTATGTGTTTCCAACACTGCAACGGGAGATAGTCGCCAATCGCCACTGAGGGAAAACCTCAACATTTACTTTATATTTTCAAGCTGGAGGAAAACTCCGAGGCGAGGGTGACAATTCCCGAGCAATAGTTCATTCTAAGCGTAAACAAGCTACATTTATGTTACGGCAACGTGTTGTGTAGTGTAGGGTATGTAGACATTGTTTAGGTGGTACAGGTGTCGTGTTATGTTCTCAAGTGTAGAGAGGTGTTTCAAAGGTTTACATAACATTTGAAGTGTCGTCAGATGCGTGGAGGTTCGAGTTGACCGGAACATATGGACACTCCCACACATAGGTCAGGTCCTAGACACGCTCTGCAATGTCCAATGAACTTTCCCCGGTGGGTGGAGAGGGGGAATCCTTCAGCCGGCTGATGTGGAACTGGGTCCCTCTGTTGCTGAGTACCCCCAAGGTGAGGGTGTACTCTGCCCATCACTCACCCTTGGGTCTACTGTCCAACGCCTCTCTCTGAAGTCCACCAAGATGAGGATGTAAATCTGCCCATCACTCACCCTTGAGTTTACTGTTCACCACCTCATAGTGAATCGGGAGGCTGAGGTGGAACTGGGTCCCTCCATTGATGAGGAGCCCCAAAGGTGTGGAGGTACTCTTCCCGTCACTCACCAATGGGTGTACTGTCCACCGCCTCACGCTAAAGTCCACCAAGATGAGGATGTAAATCTGCCCATCACTCACCCATGGGTTTACTGTCCACTAGGGTGTGTCATAGGAGGGAAGATCAGCTAAAACTAATGGCCCATCACTTTTTTGGTAGATTTTAGTGTATATAAACAGAAAATAATTTCAGTTTCAATATTTTGCAACCTTTTGCTAGGTAAATGTTAGCGTGAAATTTATCGAAAATCTAACGTACAGCTGCATTAGTGCATTACAATTAAATAGTGAACATTGCTTTCTGACTTCATTCTTTAACAACCCAACTAACAATATTTTTTTCTGTTTCAGATTCTGATGCATTTATAAGTTGATAATATTTGCGACTGCTTGTGTCAGGACGAGGAACCAAAAATCCAGCCATCTCAGTCACTATCTTGGGTCTGGGAGAGGCTCCTGAAGTCGGAGTTGCCTACATTGAGAGATGCTTTGAGATACGGTGTTTTAATCAGGCAAATCAGTGAAAAGAACCAAAGAACTTACACAAACAAAGACATTGCCAGTGATATGACCAAAGCTGTCTTGGCACAGTACACTCTGGCTAACGCTCAGTTCAAGCCTCCAGTCATAACAAGTCAGAAGAAGATTAGTGAGAGACTGCTAGCCAGTTGGGAAAAGGCAAGAGATATCTCTCTTGGGAGAGGAAAACTTGCAGTTAAGGACAGCTTTGCCAAGCAACTGGACCAGTTATTTGACATAATTACTTGCAAGTGCCCAATTGTTCTCTGTCCTGAGTTTGGTTGCGATCGTGACTGTAAATCCGAGGCCCACATCTCCTGTATTTCCAAGCGTGAACTGAAGATTCCTGTGATCGAACTGGCATTTGTCAAAGCACAGAGAGAGAAGACTGGCAGTATAGGGGCTCTCATGATTTCTAGCCAAGATATTCCGGAGTCCAAGAGACAGGAGGCTGCCACAGAGAGACAGAAGAGGAGAAGAGTTGCCGAGGAAAAGAGACTTGAGAAGGCCCAGGGTGAGGTAAAAAAGGCCGATGATTGGAGTCAAGCTGATTCAGAGTTTAATGACTTCCCCATGGCTGATCCGAGTGCTGACCAGGAGAATGGTGACTTTGTCCCTAACCCAGAAAATAATGATCCCAAACCTTCCAGGCATAAGATTCGAAATAGGAAAGATATCCCGAGCATAGCTCTGGCCAGCATGCGACACCACACTGGTCTCAGAGAAACTGCAGAGATAGCAACAGCTGCCTGGATTGACGGTGGTTTGATAACACCTGATGATGTTCACCTGGTGATAGATCATAACAAAGTAAGGAGAGCTCAGGAGAAACTTGTCAGTAACCTAGAAGAGGTTTGATAAGGGATAAGAAAATGGAATCAATTGTTTGTTCTTTGATGGGAGAAGGGATGACACTAAAGTGTTCATGAAAGTTGGAAATTCTGACAAGTTGTTCCCTGCCATGGTGAAGGAGGAACACTACTCCTGCTGCAGTGAACCAGGAGGGAAGTATTTGTGGCATTTCACTCCAGAGAAAGATGACATCAGGAAACCAGCTGAGATAGTGGCAGATAACATTGTGAACTGGCTCAGAGAGAGGAACGTAGACCAGACCCTGCAGGCCATTGGAGGGGACAGCACCAACACGAACACAGGGTGGCAAGGGGGGTCATACAGTGGATAGAGCGGAAGATTGGGAGGAAGCTGGTCTGGATTGTTTGTGACCTCCACACCAACGAGTTGCCACTCAGACATCTGATCCAGGAGCTGGATGGCAAGACTCTTTCAAACAACAGATGGTCTGGTCCTCTTGGCAAGATGCTGGACTCTGCCACTGAGTTAGAAATAAATCCGAGCTTTGAAAAAATCACAGTTGGCCCTCCACTCGTTGAGCTTGCACATACTGTCATTGACGACCTGAGTACTGACCAGTACTATGGTTACATGATTTGCAGTGCCATCAAAACTGGGGTCATGCCTGATAGACTTGCTTACCTGCAGATAGGTCCAGTCTCACATTCTAGGTGGCTCACAACGGCTCTCAGGTTCTGCAGAATTTGGGTCGCTCATCATAAACTGAAAGGGAACCAGCTTCACAACCTGAGACTTATTGTCCAATTCATCGTGAGTGTCTACTTGCCAAATTGGTTCAACACCAAGGTCAAGTCATCGTTCTCCGAAGGTCCGAGGCATGTTCTCTTCCAGCTTGAGCTCCTGAGGAGTCAGCCAAGGAAGGTTGTTCAGATTGTGGAGCAGACTGTGAGGAGATCTTCCTAGTATGCTCATCCCGAGGCAGTTCTGCAGACAATGCTCTGCAGTAAGGATGAGGAGGAGAGAAGAGTGGCAGTCAAAAAGATCTTGGATATGAGACTTATGAGAGGATCTGGGCATGACGAATCAGTTGGTGACGATTCCTTCAGGGTCAGGAAGACTCCTGAAGTCAATCTAGGTGCCAAGACCCTCACTGATCTCATAGATCTGGATAACATCCAGGCTGGCAGTGAGCCCCCTCTTACCTGCAGCCTCACCAATGTTCAAGTCAGAGCTTTCCTGGACAACCCCATGCATGTCCCTGCCTGGCCCTCGCACACCCAGAGTATAGAGCAGTGATTCCCAACGTGGGGCCTACGCCCCACTGGGGGGCAATTCAATAATAATAGGGGGGCAACATGAAAAATATAGTAATATCAACATTATTTTTTATTTTACCCTATAAGGGTAAAAATTATAAATTTATAGGGTAAAATTGTAATTACAACCTAGCTGAGCACAACAGCTTGTGCAATCTAGTCAAGTGTTCCCCTATAATGTTATCGTGCATCTGGCACCAGCTATACGCGTGGCTTCTGACTTGTTTAACTTTGCAGTTCTTCATCTGCTGTCAAGGAAGAAGGTGAGTTTTAGTCAGCTGCTCAACGCTCCCACTGAAGCTAAAAAAACAGAGGAAACTAACTACAACCAAATTAAATGTGCACAATAAAGCATGGAAGCAGTATTGAATTAAACACAAATGCAAGTTTCATGTTGATATAGTTATCTGTCTCTGTTTTTTAGCTTCACTGAGAGGGCTGGTTAAAGTGCTTTTCATTATGATTATTGATCTTGTTATTCTCTGAAAATAATGTATAAAAATAATCATTCATTGATCTTGTC
Source organism: Homarus americanus (assembly GCF_018991925.1). Taxonomy (NCBI): domain Eukaryota; kingdom Metazoa; phylum Arthropoda; class Malacostraca; order Decapoda; family Nephropidae; genus Homarus; species Homarus americanus. The sequence goes on from NW_024738300.1 coordinate 3,397,144, forward strand.
ACAGTAACATTAATTTAAAACTGTGAATATAAAACTCAATATTTACTTGAAATGGCAACTGCATATTGACATTGTGCCTTGTATGTTACAGAAGTTAGATATTAAATTTATTTTCCTAAGTATATAAATATTTTATTTTCACTTTTCAGTTACCCCCATGATGCATAAAATGAACAGTGTGCACGCCAAAAAAAAAGTTCGCCAGTATTCAGATGAGTGCTTGCTGTTTGGGTTCATACCAGCGACTCATGATGAAAGGTTGCCTTTTTGTCTGTTATGCCACCAATGTTTGACTAATGAATCCATGAAGAGAGGTCGTCTCGAAAATCATTTGAAGGCAAAACACAGTATTCATGTTAATTCAAAACTGGAGGATTTTAAATCCCTAAAGGAGAAGTTTGAAAAAAGATCAACAATAAATTCATTGTTCTCTGCAAGAAGTGCAAGCAAGGATCGTGGTCTTGAGGCTAGTTATGAAATTTCTCTTCTCATAGCAAAATTTGGCAAAAATCATACAATAGGGGAGAATTTAATTAAGCCCGCAATATCAACTTTTCTGAAAGTAGTTCTTGAAAAAGATGACCAAGATCTCAAAAGCATGCCGCTCAGTAATAATACTGTTAGTAGCAGGATTGATGAAATGAGTTGTGATGTAGAAGTACAACTTGTTGAAAAATTAAAATATACAAATTTTTCAATCCAGTTGGACGAATCAACTGTAAGAGATAGTGAAGCTCTGTTAATGGCCTATGTAAGATATGTTGATAATGGAGAATTTATTGAGGATATGCTATTTTGCGAAGCATTAGAAACCACCACTATTGCAATTGATATAGATAAGAAATTAAAAACATATTTAGATTATAAGCAGATACCAATGGAGAACATTATATCTTGTGCTGCAGACGGTGCTCCAGTGATGATGGGCAAGAAAAATGGAGTCTTAAAATTATTGAAAGACGACAATCCCCAAATTTTGTTAGTGCATTGTGTTATTCATAGACAGAATTTAGTTTCCAAAAAAGTTTCCCCTGTTCTAAACGAGACATTGAATGCAGTTATAAAATGCATCAACACTATAAAAGCTAATGCCAAATGTGAGTGTCTTTTCAAACAATTTTGCAAGGATCAAAATGCAGACTATGTAAGATTATTACTTCATACTGATGTAAGGTGGTTATCAAATGGGAATTGCCTGAAAAGATTCATGGAATTATTTGATATTCTTAGTGAGTTCTTGGATGACAAACCTTATATGACTCTGTTACTGACAAGCACTTGTCAGTTATTTAGCAGATATATTTGAAAAACTCAATGTCTTAAATAAGGAGCTCCAAGGAACAAATATGACTCTTGTTAATTCAAAGGCCAAGATATTTGGCTTTATATCATTTCTGGAATTATCCCAAGAAAATATTTCTGTCAAAAAATTTGAACAATTTTATTGGCTGAATAAATGTGAGGTAACAGATGCTACTTGTCCTGTTATTGTGGAGCACTTAAAAATAATGGTAAGCGATTTCAACTTCAGATTTTCTGATTTGAAAGAAATTATTTATCCATCTTGGATGACTCAGCCATTGCTAGTGGATCTGTCAGATGTAACCATGGAGTATCAAGGAGAACTTTCAGAATTACAAAATGATGACTCGATTAAAGCCCTGTTCAAAATAAAAGGAACAATGATGTGGCTCTGTGAAGAAACACAAGCTAAATATCCAAATACAAGTAGTTTGGCAAGAAAACTACTGTTACCATTCCCATCGTCATACTTAGTGGAATGTGGATTTAGTGCTGTGAATGACTTATTACTGAAGAAAAGAAACCGACTGGATATCACTAAACGAGGCGACTTGAGATTGAAATTAACAAAATTTCTGCCTCGGATAAAATCTCTTTGCAGTAGACATCAGGCTCAAGGGTCTCATTCATTGATTGTAATTGAATTTATTTAATCTGATGGTAGATATGTTATACACATTATAAAATGGATTTTATTTGATTAAATTTGAAGTTAAACCCTTTAGTTTTATTTGAAAGATACAATTTTTTATGTTATACTTCTTCAAAACTGATATTGTTATATCATACTAAACAATTAACGGGTGGGGGACATGAAGACATTTGTGATAAAAAAGTGGGGCATGGTACTAAAATGGTTGGGAACCACTGGTATAGAGCGTTGTGTACAGCAAGTGAGCGAGGCCAGCAGTCACGTGTACAGCCAGGAGAGGAGGGAAGGCTACATCCGAGCTCAGGTGGTCAGCAGGGAGGTGATGAGTAGAAACAGAAGCAAGAAAGACATGTTCTCTATGGTGTGCAGCAACACCGGTCAGTAGTAAAACCGGTTTTTGTATTTGATGATTTTGTTTTCTAAAGGAATATTAAATTTAATAAATGTGTCAAGATCATTCGTTTCACTATTCTGGATCATTTTCATCCTAATAAATTAACCTGATACATTTACTTTACTTTAAATAAGCTATTTAGTGGTGTTGGTAAAAGGGTGGGAATACTGAATTTTCATAAGATTTCAAGTTAAAATTTACCTAGCAAAAAATAAAAACTTTTCAAATCTGAAGATATCACATGATTCTGCACATAGAACTACATCATTAATACCATGGGCCGATTTTTCAAACTCAAAAAAAAAAAATCGCCTCCGTATGTCACACCCTACTGTCCACTGCCTCGTACTGAATCAGCTGGCTGATTTGGAACTGGGTTTACTGTCCAGAATATTCCGCAGTCACCCTCTCAGGGGTTCGGGGATCACTGTGAGAGGCCACAGGGGTGCAGGTAAAACTCGCCCTCCGTCGCTGTTTCTGGCAAACATCACAAGTCCTCTTCTGTTTCTATATTTTCCACCTCTAACTTCAGACCTAAAATTTCTTAGAGTCCCCTCAAATGTACTAGTAATCATTTCGTAGCACAATATACGCGTTTGCACAAACTGTTGACAAGTGTGCAATTATCCGCAGTCTATGTCCCTGTTCGGGCGCCAATTGTCATTGTTTTTTTATTGTAGTGGTATAAGAGTGGATTATATTATATAGATGATAATAAAATTTTGTGTTTCCTGTATTTCTTACCGTAGAGTTCGATGCCTTCACACTGGTTACTTACAGGAGATTATGGTGTATCTACGTAGAAATTCACTCCACCACCCGACATCCATGATTTATACTTGATAAATGATGATTTAATGAGTTCCGTTAATTTCAACATCCATCTAAGTTATTTGATAGACTTTGTCATAACCAATCAGTCATTACCTTTAGTAATAGTAAGATAGGATCACAGATACGGGCAGATAATTGCACTTACATTTATTTGTCAAGCTTCCATACAATGATTTACAATTTGCATGGATATTTGAGTCAATCACTTTCACGCTGTAATAAAATTAATCTTCTAAAAGAGGGAATTTTCAACTTGGGGACAAATGTGATTACTATACTATGGGTATGACATAACAAAGCCATAATTAGTCAAGTGATACATTTATTGCCAGCCTGGATTGCTCTTGTCGCAACCAGACTTCCGCACAAGGAATTCTTTCCACGGGAAATAACAACAAAAAAGGTACTCTTGGGATACCACACATAGTCTCGCGTCACTGACAGTCACTGTAGACTGTTGTCGCGGCAAGGAGAACTGGTAAGCGTGACTTGGATTAACCACATAGGTGCAACAATTGATCGTGGACACTTCGTGCCCGGTGGCAAGTCCTGTGATACCGTTTAGCTAGGTTGTTATAATCATGGTCGTGGTTGTTATAATCATGGTCGTGGTTGTTATAATCATAGTCGTGATTGTTATAATCATTGTCGTTGTTATAATCTTGGTCGTGGTTGTTATAATCATGGTCGTGCTTGTTATCATGGTCGTGGTTGTTATAATCATGGTCGTTGGTGTTATAATCCTGGTCGTGGTTGTTATAATCATGGTCGTGGTTTTTATAATCAAGGTTGTCGTTGTTGTAATCATAGTTGTGATTGTTATAATCATGGTCGTGGTTGTTATAATCATGGTCGTGGTTGATATATTCATGGTCGGGGTTGTTATAATCATAGTCGCGGTTGTTATAATCATGGTCGTGGTTGTTATCATGGTCGTGGATGTTATAATCATGATTGTGGTTGTTATTATCATTGTCGTTGTTGTTATAATCTTGGTCGTGGTTGTTATAATCATGGTCGTGCTTGTTATAATCATAGTCGCGGTTGTTATAATCATGGTCGTGGTTGTTATTATGGTCGTGGTTGTTATATTCATGGTCGTGGTTATTATAATCATAGTCGTGGTTGTTATAATCATGGTCGTGGTTGTTATCATGGTCGTGGCTGTTATAATCATAGTTGTGGTTGTTATAATCATGGTCGTGGTTGTTATATTCATGGTCGTGGTTGTTATAATCATAGTCGCGGTTGTTATAATCATGGTCGTGGTTGTTATCATAGTCGTGGTTGTTATAATCATGGTCGTTGGTGTTATAATCATGGTCGTGGTTGTTATAATCATGGTCGTGGTTGTTATAATCATAGTCGAGATTGTTATAATCATTGTCGTTGTTGTTATAATCTTGGTCGTGGTTGTTATAATCATGGTTGTAATTGTTATAATCATGGTCGTGGTTGTTATAATCATGGTCGTGGTTGTTATATTCATGGTCGTGCTTGTTATAATCATGGTCGTGCTTATTATAATCATGGTCGTGGTTGTTATAATCATGGTCGTGGTTGTTGTAATCATGGTTGTGGTTTTATAATCAAGGTTGTCGTTGTTGTAATCATAGTTGTGATTGTTATAATGATGGTCGTGGTTGTTATAATCATGGTCGTTTGATATATTCATGGTCGTGGTTGTTATAATCATAGTCGCGGTTGTTATAATCATGGTCGTGGTTGTTATCATGGTCGTGGATGTTATAATCATGATTGTGGTTGTTATTATCATTGTCGTTGTTGTTATAATCTTGGTCGTGGTTGTTATATAATCATGGTCGTGTTATAATCATAGTTGCGGTTGTTATAATCATGGTCGTGGTTGTTATTATGGTCGTGGTTGTTATATTCATGGTCGTGGTTATTATAATCATAGTCGTGGTTGTTATAATCATGGTCGTGGTTGTTATTATCGTGTGTTATAATCATAGTTGTGGTTGTTATAATCATGGTCGTGGTTGTTATATTCTGGTCGTGGTTGTTATAATCATAGTCGCGGTTGTTATAATCATGGTCGTGGTTGTTATCATAGTCGTGGTTGTTATAATCATGGTCGTTGTTGGTGTTATAATCATGGTCGTGGTTGTTATAATCATGGTCGTGGTTGTTATAATCATAGTCGAGATTGTTATAATCATTGTCGTTGTTGTCATAATCTTGGTCGTGGTTGTTATAATCATGGTTGTAATTGTTATAATCATGGTCGTGGTTGTTATAATCATGGTCGTGGTTGTTATATTCATGGTCGTGGTTGTTATAATCATAGTCGCGGTTGTTATAATCATGGTAGTGGTTGTTATCATGATCATGGTTGTTATAATCATAGTCGTGGTTTTGTTATAATCATGGTCGTGGTTTTTATAATCATGGTCGTGGTTGTTATAATCATGGTTGTGGTTGTTATAATCATGGTCCTGGTTGTTATAATCATGGTCGTGGTTGTTATAATTCTTGGTCGTGGTTATTATAACCATGGTCCGTGATTTGTTATAATCATGGTCGTGGTTGTTATAATCATGGTTGTGGTTGTTATAATCATGGTCCTGGTTGTTATAATCATGGTCGTGGTTGTTATAATCATGATCGTGGTTGTTATAATCATAGTCGTGGTTGTTATAATCATGGTCCTCGTTGTTGTCATGGTCGTGGTTGTTATAATCATGGTTGTGGTTGTTATAATCATGGTTGTGGTTGTTATAATCATGGTCGTGGTTGTTATAATCATGGTCGTGGTTGTTATAATCATAGTCGAGATTGTTATAATCATTGTCGTTGTTGTTATAATCTTGGTCGTGGTTGTTATAATCATGGTTGTAATTGTTATAATCATTGTCGTTGTTATAATCTTGGTCGTGGTTGTTATAATCATGGTCGTGCTTGTTATCATGGTCGTGGTTGTTATAATCATGGTCGTTGGTGTTATAATCCTGGTCGTGGTTGTTATAATCATGGTCGTGGTTTTTATAATCAAGGTTGTCGTTGTTGTAATCATAGTTGTGATTGTTATAATGATGGTCGTGGTTGTTATAATCATGGTCGTGGTTGATATATTCATGGTCGTGGTTGTTATAATCATAGTCGCGGTTGTTATAATCATGGTCGTGGTTGTTATCATGGTCGTGGATGTTATAATCATGATTGTGGTTGTTATTATCATTGTCGTTGTTGTTATAATCTTGGTCGTGGTTGTTATAATCATGGTCGTGCTTGTTATAATCATAGTCGCGGTTGTTATAATCATGGTCGTGGTTGTTATTATGGTCGTGGTTGTTATATTCATGGTCGTGGTTATTATAATCATAGTCGTGGTTGTTATAATCATGGTCGTGGTTGTTATCATGGTCGTGGCTGTTATAATCATAGTTGTGGTTGTTATAATCATGGTCGTGGTTGTTATATTCATGGTCGTGGTTGTTATAATCATAGTCGCGGTTGTTATAATCATGGTCGTGGTTGTTATCATAGTCGTGGTTGTTATAATCATGGTCGTTGGTGTTATAATCATGGTCGTGGTTGTTATAATCATGGTCGTGGTTGTTATAATCATAGTCGAGATTGTTATAATCATTGTCGTTGTTGTTATAATCTTGGTCGTGGTTGTTATAATCATGGTTGTAATTGTTATAATCATGGTCGTGGTTGTTATAATCATGGTCGTGGTTGTTATATTCATGGTCGTGGTTGTTATAATCATAGTCGCGGGTTGTTATAATCATGGTCGTGGTTGTTATCATGATCGTGGTTGTTATAATCATAGTCGCGCTGTTATAATCATGGTCGTGGTTGTTATAATCATGGTCGTGGTTGTTTATAATCATGGTTGTGTTGTTATAATCGGTCATGGTTGTTATAATCATGGATCGTTGGATTGTTATATATCTTATATCGGTTGTTATAATCATGGTCGTGGTTGTGATATACTGGCGGTCGGTTGTTATAATATGGTGTGTTGTTATAATCATGGTCCTGGTTGTTATAATCATGGTCGTGGTTGTTATAATCATGATCGTGGTTGTTATAATCATAGTCGTGGTTGCTATAATCATATCCTGGTTGTTATAATCATGGTCGTGGTTGTTATAATCATGGTTGTGGTTGTTATAATCATGGTTGTGGTTGTTATAATCATGGTCGTGGTTGTTATAATCATGGTCGTGGTTGTTATAATCATGGTTGTGGTTGTTATAATCATGGTTGTGGTTGTTATAATCATGGTCCTGGTTGTTATAATCATGGTCGTGGTCGTGAGACTTATAGTATCTAATATACTATAAGAAGGAGTAGAATATAGGTTAGAATAATTAGTTAAAGAAATGTTCGCCATAAGGAGAGGTTAAAATCATAAAAAAAAAGTTATTATGAATCACCGATGATCATATAGAGATAAATTATATTATGAAGAAAAGTGACCTTAATTCTGGTTACATTAGTCACCATCTGCTTAAGTCATCACCTGTGTTAAGTCATCATAGTCATCATCTACGTTATTCAGTTTTATGCCCATCTCACATGACTGACCGACCATCGATGTTCTTTCCGCGCGTGGGTGTTAGTTTTCAATGCGTCTTATTATTTACGCTGGTGGATGTAAGACCTCCTACCCTCACTAACGCAGCTATGGTCAATTTTGTGTTATTCTTGTTTATAAATGCCTTCTAATCTGTCTGGTTGTTATAATCATCAACGTGAATGTTATAATCATGGTCGTGGTTGTTATAATCATATTCGTGGTTGTTATAATCATATTCGTGGTTGTTATAATCATAGTCGTGGTTATGATTGCAGTCTTGGTTGTTATAATCATAGTCGTGTTTGTTATAATCATGTGAACCAGTCAGTCAGCTGTCTGTCTGTCCTGTTAGTTGCCATATTATCTATTTGTGCATGTATGAATCTGTCTATATTTGTCATCTGCCTGTCTGTTTCACTGTCTATATTCACCCTGTGTCTATTGTAGTCATCGTCACCATGCATTCCTGTTATTATCTTTTTATCTCTTTTCCTTTTCCATCCACAGGAATAAGTATACACTGGAGCTGTAATGTAGTATGGTAACGTTGAAACTGCGCATCCAGATGCATGATGAAACTCAGCTCCCCCACCTGTTATTTCTAAGTATTTTCTGTCTCCCCCTTCTTTATTCTTCTATTTACTCATCTTCCTTCCTTTACTAATCAAAACAACATTAAAAAAAAGTAGTTTAAGAAAAAAAGTGGGGGTAGGAGGAGGGAGCCGTACGATAACTGCAATCGTGGGCTGACAGCCTCCAGCGAATGAGGGTGCGCCAAATCCGTAGACTTGCATCGTTTTCCAGCGTAAATAAAATGATTATGTAATGGCTTCCTAAAGAAACCATCGATATGGGACCAGGTTTATTGGACTCTACGAATTTTTAGCGATTTTTCCACCAAGTTTGATGAAAAACGATTTTGTCGTTTCGGTTGTCCAGACACACACACACACACACGCCTAGCGCTATAATATATTAGATAGACCAGCCTGGATTGCTTTTGTCTCAACCAGACTTCCACTCGTGATTTTTCCACGGGATAACAAACCTAGGTTAACACACTTAGTCTCGTGTCGATCACGGTCACAGTAGACGGGTGTCGTGCAGGAGAACTCTGTAAGCGTGAATTGATTAACCATTTACTGTAGGTTTGATAGGCCAGCCTGGATTGCTCTTGTTGCAACCAGGCATCCACACGTGATATTTCCACGGGGTTAAAGAGCCTAGGTTAACACACTTAATCTCGTGTCGACGACGGTCCACAGAACAGGGTGGTGGTGGAGGACTCTGTGGTGTCCTGCTCCCTTCAGGAGGGAGAAGGTGGACGTCTTAACTAACCCATGGCCTAGGGGATACTACTAAAAATTTGGTTTTTGGGGCGTGAGGCGATGAACAGTACAACACTGTCTCACTGGCCTCCCCTATATACTGGCTAACATCCCACTAATGGAAAATATATGTCGCAGTCATGGCTCGCCGCGTGTCTTATCTCTAGTAAAACAAACTTTGGAGTTGGTTGCGTGGGTAAGCCTAACGCAACCCATGACATATCCATTTATTTTATTTTTTCAGTTGTGGATAGCTGTCATACGATACACCTTTCAACGGACTTCATGCGTTTCAACATTAAAAGCTTATACTGCACAGGGCTTCAGAAGGCTTGGCACACAGAAGGAGCGGCATTTCGTCAGTGAGCAGGTATCCAGAGACTTCGACAGCGGCAGTCAGCAATTTTGGTGGATAGTGGACTCCCCGTCGTGAAGTGGACTCACCCATCGTCATTTTGTGGCATCTTGGTTGCTAATCAACCAGGCGTAGTGAAGTAAACACACGCTCACTCTAACCTTGGGACAGCTGTGCAGTGGGAGGGACGACTGAGGCAACCCACCCACCCCACCCCCGCCTGAGATCAGCTGTGCTCCGACTGGGACGGATGACGACCAACACCTCCGTACATAGGTATTTAGGCATACATTATATATATACACACATTTATATGTTCGTGCCATTACTTCACAAAGTTAGACACAGTGTAGGTTATATAAATACCACTCGATGAGAAATCCCGAGAGGTTACTGCTTTCAGTACTCTTTTGGGCCATTTTGAATTTCTGCGAATGCCTTTTGGTCTCAGAAATGCCCTACTGACGTGCAGAGGATTGATAGGTACCATAGTAGTCAGTAAGGATGTCAATACCCATCTGATTAAACTGCGTGAAGTGTTAGAAAAACTTTCCACAGCAGGTCTTAAAATTAAACTTTCGAAATGTGAGTTTTTAAAATCCAGAATCCAGTTCCTTGGTCATGTAGTTGACGGTGACGGCATTCATACAGTTGATGATAAAGTTAAAGCTGTATCTCAGTTTCCACGTCCTACATCGGTTGATCAAGTGCGTAGCTTTCTTGGTTTATCTGGATATTATCGTTCTTTTATTAAGAATTATGCAACATTGGCGTCACCCTAAACAAGGTTACTAAAGAAAGATGCAATGTTTGCGTGGGATGCTGAACACGAAGATAGTTTTGTGGCATTGAAGATAGCGCTTACCAATGCCCCTGTTCTGGCAGTCCCTGATTGCACTCAACCTTTCACTCTGTGTACCGACGCTTCTGGACTAGGAATCGGAGCTGTACTCATGCAAGTGGATTCGAGAGGGAAGTTTAGAGTGATAGCTTTTGCATGTCGTAAACTTAATGATGCCGAAACACGTTAGCTGTTGTGTGGGCACTGAAGAAGTTTAAAGACATTATCTTTGGCTATAAGATAATTGTGTTTACCGATCATACGGCATAATAGAACTGTTCCATGGCAGGAATCTATCAGGCAGATTAGCACGCTGGTATCTGACAATTCAGGAATTTGACCCCGAGTTTAGGTATTTACCTGGAAGGGCGAATGTAGTCGCCGAAACTTTGTCTAGAAATATTGCACCAGTGATGCCTGTATCAACGTTCATTCTTTCACAACTAGAGGATGAGCAACGACGCGACTCGTTATAGTCAGGAGTCATTTTTGCTTTAGAATCGGGAGAGGATGTTAAGCTTCCCAAATTAATTCTTCCACTCAGTCAGTTTGAATTACGACATAACATACTCCATCGATCGAAAAAGACGTCTGAGGGTATTTTTCTCAAATAGTCGTACCTGACACGTTGTGTGAAACGATTATAACGTTGTTCCACGATGTTCTTCAGGCAGGTCACCAAGGACATGACAAGTGCCTGGCGGAAATCAGAAAGAAATATTTCTGGAATACTTTGAAGAAAGACATAGATATGCATATCGCTAAGTGTTTGTCATGTGCTCAGCATAAGGGTACTACAAGGTCACCGGCTCCAATTCTACAATATCCTACACCAGACCGTCCGTTTGACACAGTCGCGATAGACTTGTTACAACTTCCGAGGAGTCATCAGGGATCCTCGCACGTCCTAGTGTGTGTGTGGATCATTTTTCTAGATTTGTGGTTTTAGTCCCACTGAAGGATAAAACAGCCGACTCTGTGGCCTATACCTTAGTGATGAATCTTATTTGTCCATATACTACGCCTAAAGTTCTTCTCTCAGACAATGGATCAGAGTTCAAGAATCAGCTAGTAGCACAACTATGTGCCCAATTATGGAATACAACAAAGTTTTGTGACAGCCTATCATCCACAGGCTAATGGCCTTGTTGAGAGAGCCAATCGCAAGATCCTAGAGATACTTCGCCCGATTGTGTGTGATTTGCAATACACATGGGAGGATTGGTTACCACAAGTTGCAGCGTCTATTGATGGGTCGATTAATAGCTCTACAGGTAAATCACCCTACCACATTGTCTATGGTACAGACAAACGCCTGCCTCTAACTACCGCCCAATCAGTCTAACATCAATAGTAGGCAAATTACTGGAAGCAATCATTTCAAACTCTATTCGAAATCACCTGGAGAAGCACCGATTGATCAATGATTCCCAGCATGGCTTCACAAGCGGACGTTCTTGCCTAACTAATCTATTAACATTCTTTTCATCAGTTTTCGAATCAGTGGACGAGGGGCACAATTATGATGTGGTATATCTCGACTTTAGCAAAGCCTTCGACAGAGTCCCCCACGAAAGACTAATTAGAAAGGTAGAAGCTCATGGCATCAAAGGTGACATCCTTAAATGGATTAGGGCGTGGTTACAGGACAGGAAACAGCGAGTGAGCATTAACGGCACTAAGTCCCATTGGAGCAACGTCACAAGTGGAGTTCCCCAAGGCTCAGTACTTGGACCATTATTGTTTATTATATACATAAACGACATAGATATCGGCATAGACAGCAACATAAGTAAATTTGCTGATGATACTAAAATAGGACGTGTTATCAAATCTGACGAGGACTCGGCAAAACTACAGGAGGATCTAAACAAATTTTTCGAATGGTCTGAAAAATGGCAGATGAAATTCAACATCGACAAATGTAAAGTACTCAGTATAGGAAATGTAAACAGGGAAACCAGATACCAGATGAACAACGATGCCATAGAGAAATCCGACTGCGAGAGAGATTTAGGAGTAATGATAAGTAGGAACCTTAAGCCAAGTAAACAATGTGTTTTTTCTCGTAACAAGGCTAATAAAGTACTTGGGTTCATACAAAGGAGTGTTAGTTACAAGACTAGCGAGGTCATCCTAAAACTGTATCTTGCTCTTGTGAGACCACACCTGGATTACGCAGTTCAGTTCTGGTCACCGTATTACAGAATGGATATTGAATCCTTGGAAAGAATTCAGAGGAGAATGACAAGACTAATCCCGGGCATTAGGAACCTTGAGTGTAGAGACAGATTAAAGCATCTTAATTTGCACTCCCTTGAGAGACGTAGAGCGAGGGGCGACCTGATAGAGGTGTATAAGTGGAAGGCAGGGCTAAACAAAGGGGACATTACAAAGGTACTCAAATTATCCAACCAGGAGCGAACTCGTAACAATGGTTTTAAATTGGACAAATTTAGATTTAGGCGTGAAATAGGTAAACACTGGTTTGGAAACAGAGTAGTGGATGAATGGAACAAGTTACCAAATATCATCATTAACTCGAATACGCTGAATTGCTTCAAACATAGGTTGGATGCTCATATGAGCAATAGGGGTTGAGTGTAAACGGGACTGCCCAGTATGGGCCAATAGGCCCGCTGCAGTTTCCTCCATTCTTATGTTCTTATGTTCTTATGATGTACTTACATACAAGCCAGGCCCTGTTTATAATATGGATGATTTCGCGGCAAAACAAATTCGTGTTTTTACGATTATTCATGGCCAAGTAAAAACACATTTAGCGGCGTCACGCGCTGAAATGATTGTGAAGCAGCATAAACAAGCTAAACCTGTCGTGTTAGAGATAGGCGATGCTGTTATGGTAAGAGAACCTGAAAGGAACTCCAAGCTTTCGGCTAAATTTTCGGGTCCTTTCCGCATTATCGCCAAAGAAGCAGGCAACAAATTGGAGTGGCACCTTTATTTCTCTGAGTATTTGCCTGCTGTGGAAGATTCGATTCAAATATAGTTACTAATAAAAATGAACTAATCAGCAGCATCGTGGATGCAGGGTTAGGTCGTGTGGATGCAAAGCTTGTGCCTGTGAAGACCCTTCTTGATGCATTATAGATAGCCAAGTTGACGGATCATTTAACTCCAATTTTCGCGGATCATGAGGTGGAATACTATTACCCTCTATTGGAGTCAACTTTCAAACACAATGCGATCCTTATCCACATACCTATGCTAGGGCAGCATAAATTTGGTATGTAAATGACACGCTGTATACTCTGGATAGGACGAAAGAACTTTTGCTTATAGATGAAGAATATTCCTTGCTAGCATTAGATGATCCTAGGGTATTATCGCGGTGTAAGTCGTCATATTTACATTTACACGTATGTCCAGCCTATGTCTTCGCATTTATTCCTGCTTCAGAAGAGATATGTGAATTGGCAGTCATACAAACTAACGTACGCACAGCACTAACACAATGTAGCAATAGGCCAGTTAGTGGAAAAACTGTGTTTCATGTGCATCTACACAATGTGCAGTACTTTTTCTTTCCTAATGAGACTACTGTCATTTTAAAATGCCACGATGGTGGTAAGCAGTTAGTTGTGAATGGTTATTATAAGGCTCCGGATTACTGTGAAATAACTTGTAGTTCGTTAAAGACCTTGCCTGCTTATCAGCATTTTGCTTTGAATTTAAATCTTACTTCGGTTTTGATTCCCTTGTTTCATGTAATGAACTTCACTATTAGTGACCTTAATATTGTCTCAGAGAATTTGACAGTTAAGTCCTACTTGAAAGAGTCACAATTTGCTGATTTGAGTGATCAACTGCATTTTATTTTTCACGGTGATTTGCAATACCTAGTTTAACCATTCCCACTATACTGTAGTGTTAATTCTGGCAGTGATGTTTCTGTTTTGCTATTATAAGTCAGTGTCTTCCAAGTTGAACATTGTACATAAAATACTAGCCCGTAAGCCACTTAAGTCTAGGACCCCAGTAGTTGATGAAAAACCAACAGTGTCAGAGTCCCTAGCTTAGTGTCTACTTATATGTTTGTAACATGGTTAGGTTTATGTATAGGATGTATTCTGTGAGATTAATTTAGTCCTCCCGGAGCTTGGATGGTAGGTGACCGAGCAATGTAATGGCCCTTGTCTCATAGGCAGAAGCATTATATAAATGGGTTAATAACATTTAATTTTTATACTCTATCACCCCCTGTAACTTTCCACTGACTATGAGGTGACATGATTATATCATGTGATTGGCAGGTTCCATGAGGCGCGACCCAGTGACTGTTTAGTTCAGCATTTAAAAGGTCGGCGCCCTGCGGCATTGTTA
>NW_024738300.1:3411847-3443324 GCF_018991925.1 Homarus americanus
CACTCTCCTAGAACTGGAGCTGACGAAGAAGACTTGGAGCTGGTGACGCAACAATCAGGATATGGAGAAGGGAAACCCAGGAGTGGTAACTAAGAGTAGTCATACTCGGGTTTCGTCCCTAGATGGCGTTGCTCGTGGTGCTGGGTAGATAGATCAGGACAATAGATGGCGTGGTTCGTAGTGCTGGGAAGGTAGATCATGACAATTGGTGGCGTGGTTCGTAACAATATTGTAATAACATCTTGAAGGGAGGAAGTGGGGTCAAGTGAAATGAAACGCTGAATTAGCTCTTCATCTCGAATACCGGTTAAAATGATTGTCTTGAGTTGTGTCTCTTCAGAAACTTGAGAATTTCCAGGACAAACATCAATTTCCTCTGAACATCTTTTCAGTCTTACAAAAAATGCATCAAAAAATTCTCCATCAAACTGCTTACATTGGAGGAGTTCTCTTCTTCTAAGTGCTTCGTTGTGCTGTCCCTTAACATGTTCCTGTAACTTGTCAAGCACGGCTTCTTCAGTCAGAGTTGTCGTAGGAGGCACTTGAAGTGTGTGCTCGAGAGTACTTTGTGTCTCTAAGGACAGGCACATACGAAGCTGTATCATCTGTTTAGGTTGTGGTAAACTTGACAGGTCAACCATTGTTGCATAGTTTTGCCAACGTCGACGCCATTCCCAAAATATCTGATAAGAAGTTTCAGACTTCAGAGAGGGAGGCGTTTGTGGTGCAGCCTTTTGAGGAATTGTTGAACCGACTCTGGGAAATGAGGTACCGTACCTCTAGTCATATCAGCATTAGTAGTAGCAGAAGAATCTTGTAGAGTAGATCGTTGTGGGGAGGCTAACAGGGAAATCAAGGCTTCAAATCTGGCTTGATTCTCTCTTCTTCTCAGGTCATCCTCACTTCTACGTATATCTTCTAGTTCTCTGCGTCTTTGTTCATCATCGTGGCGTCGTCTTTCAGACTCTCTGTACCGAATTTCTTCCTCTTCTCTCCTTGCAACATAGTTCTGGCGTCGAGAAGTTTCCATCCACTTAATCAGTTGAAGGAGATCTTTGGACACAGGCGCCGCAGGAGAGCTTGCTTGCGACGAACGAGGAGATTCTGTGGGTGATTGGGCGTTGTCACTGTGGGGAGCGTGGGGCCTGAGTGTGGGTGGGGAGAGGTCTCCCAAGCTTAAACTCATAACCCCATCGTCCAGGGTATCATTTTCATCCCTGTGAGACATGCTGACAGCTTCTGTACTCTGTCTGTGCAAGAGACCTGGTCAACCCCTCGTAATCTATGCACAGAATTACAGAAGTCTAAAGTAATACTCAAGAATTTAATATAAAGTGGGCCTGTGAGTGCGTGTGTGTGTATGGCTCGTTGCCGGGAGGCTTGGCGCGCTGCCAGACGTAGAGGCAGCTGGGCGCAAGTTGCAACTGAACCGAAGTTTGCTCGCTGCTCAGTCACCCAATGACCGTAGGCGGGAGAGGTTGTACTGCTGGGCAGCTCCCTCAGTCATCTGACTGCAGTTTGCACAGACAATTCTGATTAAAATACACAACACAGCACTTCACGGAACACTTCACTTCACAGCACAGCACTGTACACAGCATAGCACTTCACAACACTGTAAGTCCTGAGGCTTGTAGTCTGGCTGTAAATCCTTGGTGAAGCTGAAGACGAGACGCCATTAACACAGTCCGGCGGGAAGGCTAAGTTCACTCTGAATCTCACTGAGAAATCTCACTGCGCCATCTATGTTTGTCGTCGATACCCACAAAATGTTCTACACTACGGAGGGTATACGCAAACACTTGTTATCTTGAAAATAGGTTCTTATTCTCGTACGGGAGATATACAGAGGAAACAAATAGACAGTGGGCTTTCACACCATAAGGACTAGTGATCCCAACTCTCTGTATCACTCCGCGCTGGCATGCACAGATGCCAGCATTCACAAGCTGAATACATAATATGTAAATATGATAATTCACATACATAACATGGTGCATAATAAATGGAAATATTACATAGGATTAATACATGTTCTGTAATACTTTACTATACATAATTAATAGAGTAATATAAGAATACACAGCTTAAGGTATTACTTCGTGTCCATATTATACAGTTGCTACCTCATCCAGGGATGGATTATAGCTGAGGTGGGTCAGCTGTGGATGCTGAGGGACCTGCTGGGTAGTCAGGACATGCACATCGGTGTTTTGTAAAACAATGAATAGTAGTGCTCTTTCTAGCACTGAAGGAGGACTGCATCATCTTTAATTATGAGGTTACCTTCAGATGAGAGGAGGGGGGTAGCGCCACGAGTGACTGGCCCATAAAAGCAGCACGTTTATCTTCGATGAGTTCTTTGATTGCCGGGTCATTTGAATCAAACCAATCCTGGTGTATTCTTTTGATCTAGTCGAGGGTCTCTCTGCCGGTTTTAGTCTTAACAGAATTAAGAGTATCCCATTCGTCACTGGGATTCACGTGGTTAGCTGTTGGGTTGTTTATAAGCCTTTGTTCGAGCTACTACCTCTGGATCCTCCAGACGATTAGTATTAAAACCTCTTCTGCAGGCTTGCTGCCTTCGCCGTTTTGGGGCGACGTGAAGTGAGAGCTTGGATCTGACAAGTCGATGATCAGTGTCACAGTGGTCTGAGGACACGCATGGGTCAGGTGATGAGGACATCACGGCGATATCTTTCTCTGACAATGATGTAGTCAATGAGATGCCAGTGTTTGGATCTTGGGTGTTGCCACAAACCTTTGAACTTGTCGGCCAGCCTAAACAAGATATTGGTGATAGTGAGGTTGTGTGCGGCACACTTGCTGAGGAGGAGTAGGCCGTTGGGATTACACCGGCCTAGTCCGTTCCTCCCGATGGTTCCCTGCCAAATGTTAGCATATTCGCCCACTTTGGCATTGAAGTTGCCAAGGAGCACAACCTTGTCTTCTCTGGGGAAAGAGGTTAGCACACTGTCGAGGTCGTCGTAAAATGCCTCCTTGATGTCATCCTCTGCTTCCAGTGTTGTGATGTATGCATTGATGAAGAAGGCATAATGTGAGTGAATCGAGTGATTCAGTAGGACTCCGAGCATCATGAGGCACTCGTTGGCCCCAATAGACATTTCTTTCCGCAACAGGCTTACCCTTCCAGAAGGTGTAGCCACACCACCAGTTTTGTGAGTTGGCCCTCATCTGGGAGCCG
Source organism: Homarus americanus (assembly GCF_018991925.1). Lineage (NCBI taxonomy): Eukaryota > Metazoa > Arthropoda > Malacostraca > Decapoda > Nephropidae > Homarus > Homarus americanus. Next base: position 3,415,053 of record NW_024738300.1, read on the forward strand.
GGACTCACTGATGGCTGCTATATCGATGTTGTACCTAGCCAGCTGTTTTGCCATAGGAGCAGTTCTTCTTTCAGAGTGCGCATTTGTGCCAGTATCAAGAAGGATCGTGACATTTCATGCAGCGACCATAAGAGGTTGTTTGGTTTGCTTTTGTTTGGATCTGTGATTTTGGTTGTGATTTCGACCGCATAAGAATGACCTTATTGGGTGCGGTTGTCCAGTCAGGTTGGGTTTTTAGGCAGGCTATGTTTAGGGTACCATTTCTAGGCCCCTCTCCTGTGGGGTGAACAGAGTGGCTCCTTGAAAGAGTTTCTCAGTCGCACAGATAATACCGGATTGCACTGCTGCGTAGATCCCAGTGCATAAACGACAATCTTGTCTGTGCCGTCCACGTGCAGAGTTGGGACTAGAGACTCCCAGCAGTCATCTGTGCCTGTCTCCGTCGCCACTCGTCCGTCGCCATATGACTTTTGGGGGTTATAGGGGGTTTTTGATGATGATGACACGTATGATGAGCTGGGTGATGGCTGCACGTGAGTTGATTTATGTGGTGAGGCAGGAGTGCAGGCTGCAGCCACACATCTTGGCTCTCCCTTTTCCTGATCCAGTGGTGCAAGTGTTGCAATGACTGGGGAGAGGGAGAGTAGCAATGGACTGCCGATAGCACAGTTTGTTGGGTTTCGCCTTAGTAGCCTGTCCATCACGCATTGACTTCGTCCGCTGGTGTAGTCGTTGGGTTTACATGGTGGTCACCTCTTCCGTCTACATCGCCGTTGGGGTCTTCTTGGAGCTCTGTAAGCATGTCTGCCTGATGCAGGCCTCCACCGGAGATTTTTCGCTCGGGATGATGATGATGAAAATGAAGTAAAGTGGCAAATGACTTTGCACTGGGAAAGGAGAGGAGAGAGAAGTAAAGCATAGAAACGAGAAGAAAAGTGGGAGGGGTTGATAGCAGGTGGGCTGTCCACCTAGCGGAGACGAGTTGAAATGTTGGGGTGGTGGCCGCACGCAGCACACGCCCGCCCACTCAAGGGAGGAAGGTGGAGGGGAGGGAAGCTAAGCTAGGTAGGTATTCATTATTGTAATGGGTGTTAATTTATGTTTGTTAGATGGTGGTGTTATTTGTTCACATATATGTGTAAAGTGGGTCTTGTTCTGCTATGTCAGCACGGAGGCTCTTGGGCCACCAGCTGTGTGTTTTAGTAGTTCCTTCTTCTTTTAACTTGGAGAATAATGGGTCCTCCATCTCTTCAAGTTTGATCCATATTCTCTGTGCTTGGCTGTGTGTACGTATGTTCAGTGGTTCGATATTGTATAATTCGTGAAGCTCTTGTATATTGGTGTATGGCGGGAGTTGCTTTGATGCTCTACGGATAGCTTTGTTTTGTACTGATTGAAGTTTAAGTTGGCTGGATTTGCTGATCGTGTTGAGTGGTATTGGTGGTTACTCTAGGTGAGGGCGGACAAGTGCTTTGTATAGATGTAGTTGAATTTTGGTGTCCATTTTGCTATATCTTCGTAGTTTCGTGAGTTGTGATTGGGCAATCTGTTTGCATTGTGTTACGTGTTTTGCTATGCCTGTTCTTGTTATTGTGAGTCCCAGAATTTTGCCTTCGTTGAAGTATTGTATAGGTACGTTGTTGACTGTGATTGGTGCAGGGTTTATTTTGGCAATGTGTATTATCATTAGTTTCTGTGTATTGGTTTGAATTTTCCACTTTTTTTTTCATATTCGTTGATTTGCTAAATGGCGTGGGCTGTTTTCCGTGCCATCATCTGTTTGCCCTTGCCTGGATGTCGGATGATTTGGGTGACGTCATCAGCATAAGCTACGTATTCTCCCTGTATAGGAGGTGGCATGTCCGCCGTGTATATTGTGTAGAGTGTGGGCGAGAGGTTACTTCCCTGTGGTACTCCGCTGTATAATTTGATGCTTGGGCCTATGTGGTTACCAATGATAATTTTGGCATCTCTATTGTCGAGGAAGTTACAAAGAAAGGAAGTAAAGTTGTTGGGAAGTTCTTGGGTGGTAATTTTGTATTTGAGCCCTAGGTGCCAGACCTTGTCGAATGCTTTTGCTACGTCCCTTAATATTACGTTACATTGCTCCTTGTTGTGCATCGCGTTTGCTATGTTTTCGTAAATTAGGGCTAAGGCTGTATGGGTCCCTCTATGTTTTCTAAGTCCGTGCTGTCTGGGGTTGTACTTCTCTTCAAATTCGAGGTGTGTTCTCAGTCGGTGGTTAATTATTTTTTCTAGGACTTTTCCCGGTGTTTCTAGAAGAGAGAGTGGTCTGTAATTTGATACTCGGATTTACCTTGTTTTGGTATAAGTCTGATGCTTGCTGTTTTAAATTTCCTTGGGAAGTAGCCAGAGGCAAGTGCTGCATTAAAAATGTTTCTAAGTTGGAGTATCATGTTGATTGGTAGATGCTGGAGTATGGGTTTGTTTATTTTACTGATGCCCGGGGCCTTGTTCTTGATACTGTTTATTGTTTTGTGAATTTCCTCTGCGGTGATTGGTTTGATCAGTGGGGAAAAATCGTCGAGAGCGTTTATATTTATGCTGGGACTTGGTTACCAGATATGGGTTGTGTGTGTCATGTGATTGGTTACTTGTTGCTCGGTGTTCATACAGAAGTTCAGGTTGCCTTCCTGGCTTATTTGAAAAATTTTGCTCGAATATTTCTTGAATTCAGGTTCGTGTTCTTTGGGTTCAGTTAATTTGATTTGGTTGCTATTTAAAATGTAGTTTGATTCGTTGCTGGAGATTCCCATTAGGTTTTTAATTTTTCGCCAGAATTCTTTCGGGTTGCGGTAAATTTCTTCTGTGTCTGCTATTAATTTCTCCCAGTTATTCACGTATGCTTCTTTGGACATGTTTCTCAGTTGTTCGTGTATGGTGTTATATTGTATTTTGTATTCTGGCGTCCATCTTTGTGCTATGATTAATTTGAATAAATTACTGAATTGTGTCTGTAGAATTCTTGATTGATGTGAGTATTGAGGGTGTGGTAATGTGCGGTGAGTGGTCGTGGGTATGTGGTGTTCCATTGCTTGGATCACGTTTCCGTACCATATCTCCAGTGTGTTGTCTATTTGGGAGGTGTGTTTGTTGTTTAGTTGGGTTATTTGGTGGTTGCTTAACTCCTTTTGGAATTCCTCCCAGTTGGACCGGCTGTAGCTGTATCTCATCCTGGCAGGGATCTGTATTGGCGACGTGGAGAGTGTGGCTACGATAGGGAGATGGTCACTGGTGGTTATTGGGCCGGGTTCCATTTGCAGGTTAAGATGGTGATGCTGGTTTGTTAGTACTATGTCTGGATGTCCGATTTGACCTGCTCTGATGTATGTGGGGAATTCTGGGTCAAGGTGTATTGCGTTGCCGTGACTCAGTAATGTGTTAAAAATCTTGCCCAAAGGCGTTGTTATCCTGGTGCCTAAAGACGCGATGTCGTGCATTTAAATCACCCAAGAAATATGCTGGTATGTTTCTTCTCAGAAGTTTGAGCATGTCTGCTAGTGGGAATATGGGTCTTCTCGGAGGGAGGTAACAGGTGCCGATTATAATAGGTCCTGTTGGGCAGTTAATTTCGATCGCCAGAAAGTTTTCTTGAAATGAGTCTTGTATCTTGTGTTGTATGTTTCGTTTGATGGCTATGGCAATTCCATCATGTAGTGTGTCTTGATTGTTTTGTTTTTTTTGGTAAACAGTGTAGTTAAATATTTTTATTTTTTCTAAGTTTTTCTTACCATGCGAATTTATGAGGATAATATCTGGGTCTATGTTACGGTATGTGTTATATAATTCGCTTGCTCTCTGTGGGATCCATGCTAAGACATTATGTTGGATTATTTTAAGCTTATATATTATGAAGGCTGGTGCCTAGAGCTGGTTTGCGCCATTTTTGCTGACCGGTGCTCCCCTGACACCCTCCTGTCCAGGCCCAGGCGGATCTTTTTATATGTTGACTGATCAACTCTCTCTATTCTGTTGTGTCTTGTGAGTATTCTTCCCTTCTTGATTAGTGTTTCAATATGTGTGTCATCTAGGTCTTTGTCTGAGTATGTGTATTTAATCTTGCCTTGCCTTATTTCTGCCAATAGTCTTTCTGTTGAGACTATGGGGGGAGCTGTAGTGGAGTAAAATCGAATACCAGTTTCATGCCCTAGGTCTTTGTTGTCCGTAGCAGGTGGTGCCTTAGTTCCTGCTTGATTCTTTTTTTTGGGTGTTGACTCTGGCGGCTTGTTCTGTTATTGTGGTGGTTTCATCTTTGCTTGCGTCTTCCATCGATTCTTCCTCGCTTGCTGGCTCGGGTTGTATGCCCGAGGTAGTCTGTTCTTGATTTGATGGTTCGTGAGTCGATGGTACTTGAGTTGCAATGATCTCTGATTTGTAAATTAAGGTGAAAATTTCAGTAGAAGGCACATCGTTTGGGAATTCCATATCTGGCAGGTTGTTGGCGGCGAACATGTCCCTTGCTGCCTTGGCAAAAGTTCCTGGTCTGGCTATATTCATGATGTGGGCGTGGATTATGGAGGTCATTATTTTTACGGAAAGATTATTTCCAAGCTGAAGCAAAATAGGTTGCTTTACGGCGGGTGGTGTGGCGACTTTTTCGAGGATCTTTGTCGTTTCTCTGGTTAGTTTTGTCACAGCTGAATATGTCTTGTTTTGCTGTTCCTGTGTCTTCTCCCTCTCCTTCTCCTTCTTTTGGTTGACTATTGCTTTTCGTATGGGGCAGCGAGTAGCCAGTGTTCTATGATCTCCTTCGCAGTTTAGGCATTTGTGGGTATCTTTGTTTTTGCACTCTCTGAAGGTGTGCCCCTTATTCCCGTATTCTGAGCAGTGCTTGGTGTCCTTGTTAGGGCAGTCTGTAGCCACGTGTGAATATTGGTAACAATTCCAGAATGGAATAATGGGGAAAAATTCCTCCTGCTCCACCTGGCTGCTGCTGACATGGTAGTAGGAGAGACAAAGTCCCTCCTGGATTGCTCTTTGGGCCATGGCTATTTCCGTGAATCGTATTTTGAGCATGGATGGCAGTCTGGGCAGCTTGACAACTTCCTCCACCTTGGCCCATTCGTTTTTGTCATCTATATCAGATACCAATTGCTGTTCACTTGATTCTTCGGTGATTGCTTTATCAAGGTCGTGTAACCACAATTGATTTCCTTGCTCGGAGTTGAGGAGGGACTGCAACTTCACATTTTGCTGACATGAGTTTCCTTGTGCTGTCGTTCGATAAGAGTAAGTCAACATCATTCTCAGTCAGGCACAGGGCGATGAAGGAGTCCTTGGTCGTGATGAGGTTGGATATTTTGATGAGTTGGGTTGCAGTGAGGAGTCTTGCCAATTCGGTTTTTCTCTCGTCAGTCACGCCCCCTTCATGGGAGCGTATCCGTACCCGGTATGCTCTCATTCCAGAGAGTATGTGGTGGACATACCACCCTTGCGTGGTTTGAGATTGGAGACCTACCTATTCCAGGACAGGGGTTTGTTACAGGAATTACAACACTCCCCACCGCCACTTGTTGGTCGAGTGGTCGTAGAGTGGTTCCCGCATCTCTGTCCCGGAAGCCTCGTCAGGGGATCCTACTTCCCTAGTGTTAATGAATGCTCACTTATAGACGTGAGCTAGTGTACCTAATTAAGGGGGGGGGGATTTAGGATTGCTACCCCCTTCCCAGGTGGACCCGCACGATCACGGTTACCTAGGAAGGCTCGGCGGAGGGATGGGTAGTGCTCCTGCCCCCTTTCTTGTTCACAAACTCCTGGGATGGAGGTGAACAGTTACAGGGGGGACCCAAGGACGAATACACTTTAGAGTGCAGGTCCCCAGGCCAGAGCGAAAAAGCAGGAAGAAAAGAGGAAGAATAGCCACTGGTGTAATTAGCACCGGTGGGGTCGCGGCAGAAGTCCGCTGCAAGAAGCCGTTGCAGAGCACCCAATCAGGGCCGCCTCTGATCAGGAGTCACCCCTGATCAGTGGGGAGGCACAGAAAGGGCGTTGTCTGGAACGAGCTTCCCGGGTGTGTGAGTAATGGTGGTGAGGTGGTCGTTTTCGTTCGGGTCGTCAACGGTTAAAGACAGGCTGGCAGGCTTTAGCAGGTGGTCGTTTAAGTTCAGTTCGTCAACGGTAAGAGATAGGCTGGCTGGCTTGGCAGTGAGGGGTCTGGAGAGACGTCCATTCACAACGAAGGCTGGCTGGCGAGTGATTCTTCGCTCGGTTGGTTGGTTGGTTATACGGAGAGAAGAGAGCACTAGCTCTGAGGGTGCAAGAAGGGTACAGTACAAGGTAAAGTTAAGAAGTGGGAAATAGAGGAGGAGGTTAACAGCAGGTGGGCTATCTACCTTGCCGAGACGGGTTTTTTTGTCTTCCGTCAACAGTGCTGCCTTAGTGGCTCATGCGGTTAGGGAAGGCCGGTCTCAGCCAAGCTAAGCTAAGTTGTTCTATTTGATGTTTCCTTGGGGCATATTATGATAGGGGGGGGGGTCCCTCCAGGTCCTTGTGGCACTGGAGAGTTGTGCCCATCTTTTGGTTCTTTTTTATTGTGTATATAGAAGCTCTGCTTCTTCGTTATCATTTTTCCTGCTTCTAGGCCACCATCTGTGTGATGTGTTGTTGTTTTCCTCAATTAGTTGGTTTAGTATGGGATCATGTTCTTGCTGGATTTTTTTCCCATATTGCATTTGCTTGGGTGTGTATTCTGGTGTTGAGTGGGTCTATGCCGTGTTCTGTGTGTATGTCTTGTGCTGTTTTTGTGTATGGTGGTTGGTGTTTTGCCGCTCTTCTGAGGGCTATATTTTGCACTGCTTGAAATTTAAGTTGATTTTTTCTTGCGATTGTGTTCAGAGGTATCGGAGGGTATTCTAAGTGTGGTCTGATCAGTGCTTTGTATAGGTGCAATTGCGTGTTGGTGTTTAATTGGCGGAATCTTCTGAGCTTTGCAAGTTGTGATTTTGTCATAGCTATTCTTTCATTGATGTGGAGGATTATTCCGTTTCTGGATATCTTGAGTCCTAATATTTTTCCGTTGGCAGCATATGGTATTTGTTGGTTGTTGACAATAATAGGGTAGGGGTTTGTTTTTGCGATGTGAATTATTTTGAGTTTTTGGACATTGGTTTTTATCTTCCATTTTCATTCATAGTTATTTATTATCTCTATTTCTCTGCTTGTTCTAATGGCCATCATTTGTTTGGATTATCCCGGGTACCTGACTATCTGTGTAACATCATCTGCGTATGCTATATATTCTGATTGCCGTGGTTGCGGCATGTCTGTTGTGTATACAGTGAAAAATGTCGGCGATATATTACTGCCTTAGGGAACTCCACTGTGAAGGTTGTAAGTTTGTCCTAGATGGTTGTCGATGATTAATTTGGCCTTTCTGTTGTCTAAGAAATTGCATAGTAGTGTTGTGAAATTGGTAGGCATGTCTAATTTGATTATTTTCAACTTCAGTCCTTCATGCCAGACTTTATCAAATGCTTTTGACACATCTCTTAGAATTATATTGCATTGGTCTCTGTTGCTTGCAGCATTTGCAATTGATTCGTATATTAGTGCTATTGCTGTGTTGGTTCCTCGATTTTTTCGAAAGCCGTGCTGTCTCGGGTTATATTTGTTTTTTTGGTCTAGAAAATTTCTGAGTCTGTGGTTGACTATTTTTTCCAATATTTTACCGGGTGTTTCCAGTAGTGAGATAGGTCTATAGTTCTCTGCTTGGGTAAGGTTCTTTCCTGCTTTCGGGATGAGTCCGATTTTGGCTATTTTAAATTTGGTAGGGAAGAAGCCAGTTGCAAGTGAGGCATTGTATATATTTTTAAGCTGTTCGATCAAAGACTGAGGAATGTTTTATAGTACGATTTTATTAATTTGGCTTATGCCAGGTGCTTTGTTCTTGAAGCTTGCTATTGTTTTTTCAATATCATTTTGAGGTAATGGAGCAATTATTGGGTTATTAATGTTTAATGAATTGAGGTTGATTTTTCTAGTAGGTTTCCATTTCTCTGTGTTCTGGCTCAAATATATTCTAGTTGCCTGTTCTGTTTCTTGGCAGAATCTTCTATTGTCTTCGTCGTTGATTCTGGATATGTCTTTCCAGTATTCTCTAAATATTGGTTCTTTATCGTGTGGTTCTGTTGCCTTTCTACCGTTTTTGTCCTTTATGTAGCTAGTTTCTTCCGAATTAGTTCCCATGAGGTTTTTTTTTTCCAGAATGCTTTTGGGTTTCTGTAGTCTGCTTGTGTATCATGGATCAGCTTGTTCCATGTTTCATTGTGTTTGTTCTTGCTTATGTCTTTCAGTTCTTCTTTTAGATTCCTGTATAATATCCTGTTGTCATTGCTCCACCCGTGTGTTTTTGTGTATTCATATAGATTGGTGAATCTGGTTTGGATCATTTTCTCTTCATATGTTAATTGTGCATGTGGTAATGTACGGTATGTTGTTTTTGGGATGTTGTTTTTCATTGCTGTTATTACTTCATTGTACCATGTGTCCAGTGTTTTGTCAATCTCTGTTGTGTCTTTGTTGTGTAGTAGTGATGGTTCGTTGTTGCTAAGATCCGATTTAAATTTTTCCCAATTTGCTCTATTGAGTGAAAATCTTGGGATTGGTGGAATTTGTATCGGGGATGTGGATAGAGTTGCTATTATCGGTAGATGATCACTGGTTGTTGTGGGTCCAGCTTTTAGATGTACGTTTAGATGGTGATGCCTATTGGTTAAAACAATGTCTGGTTTCCCAGAGTTACCGGCTGATACGTAAGTTGCGAAGTCGGGCCCGAGGTGTGTTATTGTCCCGTGTTCGATGAGAGCATGGAGGATTTTTCCTCCCGGGTTTCTAATATTGTTTCCTAAGGTTGTGTGTTTAGCATTGAGGTCGCCTATGAAGTATGCTGGATTGTTTTGCCTCATTAGTTTTAAGATGTCCCCTGTAGGGAATATTGGCCTTCTGAATGTTAAATATGAAGTTCCAATAGCTATTGGGCCTCTTGTTGTATTTATTTCGGCTGCAAGAAAGTTACTTTGAAAGTTGTCAATGATCTTGTATTGTATGTTGCGTTTTATAGCTATTGCTATTCCGTCATGTGGTTCGCCGTGTATGTTCATTTGATGTACATGGTAGTTAAAGATCTTGATTTTGTCACTGTTTTTCCGACCATGTGCGTTGATAAGGATGATGTCTGGGTCTATTGTGCTGTATATGTTGGTAAGTTCTGATTTCCTCGTCAGATTCCAGGCAAGGACGTTGTGCTGAATTATCTTTAATAATTTGTTTTGAGTAGTCGTGGATCCCGAGAACTTGGTGTAGGGTGTTTGCTGGCTCGTGTATCTCCTGGCGAGTGTCTACTCCTTTCCTCCTTCAATCCCGTTCTGATTTTTTTAAACTTAGTTATATCTACTCTTTCAATTTTATTGTATTTGGTGTTTATAAGTCCTGCATTTATCAACTGGTCTATGTAGGATTCTTCTACCCTATCATCTTCGTAGGTGAATTTTACTGTGCCTTCCTTGATTTCCTGCAGAAGTCTGTCATTTGTTATTGTAGGTGGTGTGTTGACTGAGTAGAAGCGGATGCCGATCTCATTGCCTAGGTCTGCTGGCTGCACATCGCTTGGTGAAGATGGGGGGGCACGATGGCCAGAGTGGGATTCTTTTCTTGATTTCGCTTTGGTTGGGTCAGCTTTTGCAGGTTGTGGTTTCTCTGTTTGCTGAGTTGTGGAATCTGATTATTTGCGGTGTGGTGTGACTGCTTGGGTGATAGGGTTTATTTCCATGACGTTTTCTTCTGTGCCTAGTTTGGTTTTGTGCTCCTGTGGTTTGGTTACTCCCAGGCTACTCTCGGTGACAATTTTGAATATTTTTGTTGAGGGGGCGTCGTCTGGAAATTTCACCTCCGGCAGATTGTTTGCAGCAAACATTTCCCTGATCGTTTTTCCAAAGGTTCCTGGTTTTGCAATGTTGTTGATGTGTGCATGAATAATACTGGTTAGAATTGTGAAAGGTAATCCTTCGCTCAGATTGAGGTATGTAGGTTGCATGAGGGGATTTTCTTTGGCTTTCTTCAGGACTTTGGAGGTGGTATCTTGCAGCGTTGCAATTGCTGCATATGTCTTGTTAGGGTCTGTTTCAATCTTCTTATTTGTCTTTTCTTTTTCTCTCATATTCCTGATTATTTCTTTCCTTATGGGACAGCGCGCTACTAGTGTTCGGTGGTCCCCATTGCAGTTCAGGCATTTGGGGTTTTCTTTGTTGCAGCATTCTCTGAATGTATGGCCCTCTGCTGCACATTCGGAGCAGAACTTCTTATCTTTTTGGGGACAGTTTATGGCTAGATGATTGTATTTATAGCAGTTCCAACACGGTGTTATTGCGTAAAATTCCTCCTGCTCAATTTGTTGTTCTGACAGATGGTAGTGGGAGATACAGAGGCCACTCTCTAGGGCTTTTTGTGCCATGGAGATCTCTCCAAACCTGACCTTCATCATGGTGGGAGCACCAGGCATTAGCACCACCTCCTCAACTCTGGCCCATGGGTTCTTCTCTTCTATATTGTTAGCAATGTAGCTTGGTGTTTCTTTCAGTATATTTTTGTCTACCCTTTTAATTACTACGGATTTTTTTGCACGTAGTTGTCGTGGTATTACTGTTTCAAATCCTCGTTCTTTTAATTTCTTTGTTGAGTCGGCAGAGAGCATATTATCTATATCCTTTTCTTCCAGGCACAGGACTATGAAGGAGTCCTTTGTTTCGATCAAGGCGGCGAATTTGATGTTTAGCTGGGCACATAGTAGTATGCCCAGTTCCTCCTTGCGTTTTTCGGATACGCCCCCCAAGAGGGAGCGTACCCGTATCCTGTTTCCAGTTGTCCTAGTCATTTGCTTTGGTCGTTCTCCGTGGCATCAGTCTTGTTGTGGTTTTACGGAAGTTACAGGCACCCTACCTATTCCGGGCGAGCAACCTAAATACAGGAATTACAGCACTCCCCACCGCCACTTGCTGGTCGAGTGGTCGTGGAGTGGTTCCTGTCACTCACCCAAGAGCCCCGTTAGGGGAACCTATATCCCTATTGTTGGTAAGTGCTCACTTATAGGCGTGAGCTTAAAGTGTACCTATTCAGGGGAGGGGTGGAGGATTAAGGATTGCGACCCCCTTCCTAGGTGGACCCGCACGATCATGGTTTCCCAGGAAGGCTCGGCGGAGGGGTTGGTTCTGCTCCTACCCTTTCGTGTTCACAATCTCCTACAGTGGAGGTGAACAGTTACAGGGGGGACCCAAGGACGAATACACCTCTAGGGTGCAGGTCCCTAGGCCAGAGCGAAAGAGAAGGAAGATCAAAGAAAAGCAGCCAATGGTGCAAGTGACACCAGTGGGATCGCGGCCCAAGTCCGCTGCAGAAAGCCTTTACAGATCTCCAAATCAGGGCCGCCTCTGATCAGGAGTCACCCCTGATCAGTGGGGAGGCACAGAAAGGGCGTTGTCTGGAACGAGCTTCCCGGGTGTGTGAGTAATGGTGGTGAGGTGGTCGTTTTCGTTCGGGTCGTCAACGGTTAAAGACAGGCTGGCAGGCTTTAGCAGTGAAGGGTCAGAAGAGAGGTCCGTTCACGGCGAAGGGGTTTACTCCCATAGCATTATATATGCCAAGGTTAATCCGCAAGGCAGCGGGCGGTGGTTGGTTGGAGCCAGGACGTGTCCACATGCCAGTGGGCTTATGGGCCGTCCCTTTGGGGCCTACTGCTACTCCGAGATGCTCTGCTGATGTAACCTGGGCCCACGAGGCACCTAGTTACCGTGTGTTGCCACGAGGAGGCACACCAGGAGACTTGATGGTGAGGAGGGTGTGTACTGTCAGAGGAAGGCTTATGCAAGCTGCTTCCCTGTTCGCCACGAGGGCAAGCCAGCCGGGACAACTGAAAGCGAGAGGGAGCAAGCAGTGCTTGCACCTTAACAGTATCATAATGCAGCCACTCTAGACACATTTCACCACCATATGTGTGGCTGCACACACACACACACACACACACACTTGTCAAATATCAGTGAGACAAGACGTGCCCTGAAGGCGCTCCGGGTTTTGGCAGCCAGGCAGAGTCTGTTTGGCGCTGCCCCCTCCCCCTGCCCCTGCTATATCCCAACGCCCTATCAGCCTTACTACACCGGGATTTATTCAGCAAAACATTCAAGTGATTAGTACAATGAATGATTACTAAACACTGTTCCGATCGTGCGTCCCAAGGAAAAGCACAAAAACACAGCAATATAATACCAGGCAGTGGGCACTTTGTCGGTCACCTTCAAAGTGCCAGTGACAAGGACTCACGGTGTTTACGACTGACAAATATTAACAGATGTCTACCAGTGTCAGTGGCCCTCAAAGTGCCGCCAGGGGACAAACACTTCTGTCCATCCACAACAACAGATGGCGACCAATCACTTACTCCCGACGCTCTCTGTACCTTCTAAAGCGTGGGAACAGTTATCCTGAAGGCAGTGTTATCGCGCGACTCAAGTCACTGAACATATTCTACGCGCGCAGCCATAGACAGGGGCGTCATAAACATAAGCCCATTAGGACCGTAACCTCCACTAGGAAACCAAAGAAACCTACCCCTGACAGACCATACCATTACACTGAAGTTCCACGGATATGGTATGACCTCCCGTCTTTACTGCTCTCCAACGTCACCTCCCTAGCTAACAAGTTTGACGAGCTGGCAACCACAGTCAGGTCAGCCGCCGCTAGCGTCGTTGCCATATGTGAGGCTTGGCAAATTGTGCCTGAAACGTGTCATATTGAGGGATATCAACTCTTTCATCACCTTCGTTCACATAGATGCGGAGGGGACATTGCCCTCTTCCGTCAAAATGACCTACGCCCGTCACACCTGGATGTTCAAGTCCCAGCAGATGTGGAAGCATTATGGATATGTGTTGTGCCACGGGCCCACCCGCGGCACACTGCTTCCATCATAATCTGTGTGTCATACCATCCGCCTCGCTCACCCACCAGAGACACTCTTATCAATCATCTCATTACCACCGCAGACCAAGTTAGTATTATGCGGGGATTATAATGAAATTGACAACACTGATATCCAGAGCCAGCTGTCACTATCACAAGTTGTGAACGTCCCCACACACGGTTAAAATACCCTTGACTTTTTCTTAACCTACTTAGCGGACCAGTACCAATCACCTCAACCAGTGCCTCATATCGGGTGTAGCACATACCTATCAGTGCTCTGGTCCCCAGCTGCCACTCCCACTCAAGTACAGAGACCCTACACCAAGACCTACATGCCGATTACTGACTCTGCAGTGCGTCTCTTCGGGCAGTGGATAGTTCACCATCCCTGAACTGAAGTACTTAGTGTGGATGACGTGGACACCAAATGGATAAAATATACCAACACCACCACGGAAGCTCACCACCACTTCTTCCCCGAGAAGTCCGTCAGATCTCACCCAGCTGATTTGCCCTGGATCACACCTCGGATCAAAAGACTTATGCAAAAGAGAGACAGAGCCTTTTATCTCAATGACCACAACCGCTGCAGGTCCCTTCGCAATCGAGTTATCCGCGAAATACGCACTGCAAGGAAGTCTCACTACCCAACCAAATTGCAACACCTGAAGCAGACCAACACCAGTCAGTGGTATGATAAGCTTAAAGAACTCTGTGGACTAAACAATAAGACACACCCCCTCCCCTTCCTTTGCCATCTCACTAATGTTGATGCAGCTGAGCAATCAAATAACCATTTCGCTACTATATGCCAGACGCTCCCCCGGCTTGACACAACCAATCTCCCTGCTTATCAACCAGCCCCCTTTCCCACTGACTTAGTAGAAGAATTTGAAGTAGGAAAACGTCTGGACAAACGAAAGTTAAAACGCTCGACCAACCCCATTGTCTTACCAATGAAACTCTTCAAGGGGTTTTCCCCAGAGCTTGCTAAACCCCTCTGCTCAATCATCAATGCTTCCCTCAGTCAAACCAGATGCCCAGCTGACAGGAAGACTTCTTATGTGTCACCAATACCCAAGTCAACCAGCCCACAATCCTTAAATCAGCTACGACCCATTGTAATCACCCCAATACCCAGCTTGATCTGTGAAAGTTTTGTGTTCGACTGGGCTTATATTGATATTGCAGGAGCCGCAGATCCTCAGCAATTTGGTAATATGCAAAACTTCCTCCAGCACTCTCTGTCTTGTCAGTTTTTTCGACTACATATACCGCCATCTGGAGAAACGAAAATCGCCTGTAGCTGTCGCCTTCATTGACTGCACTAAGGCATTCGACCTAGTCGACCACAATTTAATCATCAACAAAGCTATGGACCTCGGGTTTTAAAGAAGTCTTATACCATGGCTTACAGACTTCCTCAGTAACCGACGCCAAGCTGTACGCTTCCGAGGGGCTGTCTCCACCTTTCAGTCACTCACCTGTGGAGTCCCCCAAGGCACCAAGCTGGGACTACTATGCTTCCTTATGCTTATAAATGATGCCCTAAGAGAAACCCCTGTTCCCTGGAAATATGTCGACGACTCCACCATTGATATCAGCGTCAAAAATTCTGCTCCCGACTATACCGCCCTTCAGGATTTATTGAACAGTCTCCAAAACTGGGCCACCAACAACCACGTCACCATCAACCAGACCAAGACCATGGTTATGCATATCAACCTCTCCTTCGACGTTGTCCCACCCCCTTCCAGTACTTTAGGTCCCAACACACTCCAGGTTGTAGATTCCACTAAGCTCCTCGGCATCACCATAGACAACAAAATAAATTGGAAACCACACGTCAGTGAAGTTATCAAATCCTCCAGTTTCCGTCTCCACCTCCTCCGCCAACTCAAGTCCCTCGGAGTTACTGCACCCGAGCTCCTCAGTGTTTACTCAACATTCATACTTCACAAGCTCACCTATGCCTCCCCTACCTGGCCTTCCTCCCTAAATGCCACACAACGTAAACACCTAGAAAAAGTGCAAAAGAGGGCATGCAAAATTATTCTCTCCCCTTCCTACTCTACATATCAAGAACCGCTCAATACACTGGCCCTCTAGGCTCTCACTGACCATCACCACGACCTCATCTGCAAATTTGATGAGAAGCTTCTGCACCATCCTCGACACCGGCTCCTACTACCACCTGAGATCCCTCGCCCAAAAATTGTTGTTCGACACCACAACCGCATCCAGTCCATACGAGCACGAACTGATCACTATAAAAAAAGCCTAGTCCTAACCATTGTAAAAATTATCAATAACTTGTAATCAACCAGTGTATTCACTCCCAGTCAATCTTACTTTTTGCACTATCACTATGTTGAAACGTCCTGTAGTCTGAGCTTCTCCCCACCTAGTTATTATATATCATATTTGTATCACTTATGTGACTTGTATATTACTTGTAAATCAAGAGACCCATTCCCTAATTATGTAACTGTATATTTTCAGCCTTCCGGCTGGCATGCTCTTTCAATAAAACATTAATTATTATTATTATTATTATTATTATTATTATTATTATTATTATTATTATTATTATTATTATTATTATTATTATTATTATTATTATTATTATTATTATTATTATTATTACACACACACACACACACACACACACACACACACACACACACACACACACACACACACTCATTATTATCCTGACCTGTGTAAAACCACTGGAGTACCCTCAGTTCTATCACCTGAACTGTCTTGTCCAGCGTCACTTGTAGTCGGACACATACATATATCTACAGAATAATCCCTGTTGATGCAGAATATCAGCTCACTTCAACGTCATCGTATCTCACACAAGTTTATTCGAAAATAGAGTCGTTGATTTATTTCCAGATACTGGTACAAGAGGACAAGATACAACCTTTGTTGTTGAAGCCTCTTCCAAAATTCAATCGCATAGATTTTATGCCATAGAATATGGGCATAAAGACACATATACACGCGCTTACATATGCATAGCACAGAGCGTACACATCACAAAAGATTCTGAACGTTCACACTTTAATAACAGGATAAAATACGTTACAGTACCTCTTCTGCATAGCGGGTATAATGGGATTGTCCTTCTGGCTGACAACGGAAGCTGAGAAGGGCAAGTATTTTTCTCGAGATGTGTAGAAATCACAACGACCTGTTAGGAATAGATTTCTATTTTCTTGATTTGTGGGATGAAAATTCCTTTGAAGAAGGTTTTCCAAATATTGTGAAATAACTAAAAATTTTAATGAACAGGCCCGATCCTTTGTAATTAGATAAATCTTTTTAAGGGTATAGGACGGCACATACTCGTAACTCAAACTTACAACACCTAATGGAATATATCCAAAAAGCAAATCATTGACTACAGCAGCCTGAAGTATACGACCCTTAGCGGGCTAATAAAAGCGACGGACAAATGTGGAACTTAGGTGAATATTCAAATAAGAGATAACATAACCTGTTCGTGTGTAGTCTTTAGCCATGAGATTCCTCATTAAGACGCCAACGCCGAAGAGGATGTGATGTCCTTCCCTCACCAGGGTGTCCACCAGACGCGGGTACTCGGCTTGTGTCCGGTACATCAAGCGGTCTTCATATTTTAGATTTGCCACCTCATATAATATGCCGGATTTCACAATCTAAAATATCAGAGACAGTATTATCGCAAAAGCAAAATGTATAGTAAGAACAGAAATATGAATTGACATGCAGATCTGATCAGTTCAGATATAACTACCCTTTTTTTTTATAAAACTAAGTAAGTTATTTTTGTTTATAATATTACGTTACATACCAGCACAGTGATGCAATGTCTTGTTTTACCCTTTAAAACTAATGTTAAAAATACTTGAGTTCAGTTTGTAATTATGAAATTTTACTTGACATGTAGATTTGTTATTATATGTTTCCTATGATATAACATATTTAGGATTTTATTATTTATGTTATTTAGAGTTGACGGCAACATTTTAGTTAAATCGACATTTTTTCTTCCTAAGCCATCCTTGAATATAAATCCCATTGTCTTCAACAAATATCAAATGAATTAGACATTAGAAAGACGCACACGGAGATATTCCGCATTTATGGAGCTTCTCTGCCAGATCATTATTGGTGAGGGATCATCCAGCACATCACGGAAGCTCTGGTAAGGTTGAGGAATGTGCCTCACGGCCAGGAGGGCCATGAGGTTGCCGGCGTAGCTCCGTGTGAGCACCAGCGTCATCAACATCCACACCGCCACCATCATCCGTTTCCAATACCAGTCAGCAGGACACGAAACATCTAAATGGAGGAGGCCAAGTGAGATGAATCAAAAAGTTGAATATGAATGTGCAGTATTACCATTCCAGTTTCTTTTTAGTTTTTCCTTTTAAACGAGAGCAATTTTGATATGCAGTCACCCACAAAAGTCCGGTAACTTGTTTGAATATTCCGTATCCGAAACCGAGCTTTCGAACTACGACTGGCAGTATAATAACACATGGGTCGAAACTGTTTCGGGTTAAGTCCGGGGAGGTTACTGGATCTTTGTGGCCGACTTTACATAATATGAATACGTTGTACCTTCAATTTAAGTCTAACAACTATATCATATATACTTTATATAAAAAAATATTGGTGACAAAGTCAAAGCGTTTTCTGTTATACTGTAGATTCAGAATTAGTTTATATATCTGATTGCACCGTTTTTTAGTGTAAATATTGTAAACTTACCCTGTTGTAACAGAATGCGAATAGCGTCATAAGTATTCGATCCCAAAGTTCTCCCTATGGAAGCGTTGATCGAAAGGCATGAAGAACACAAGAACACCACCACAGGCAGGATCAATAGCGCCGTCAGGATGGCCACCCACACCAGCGGCGCCAGAGGCAGCAGAAAGCCCCATGGGTTCACCTCCGGTCGACCTAGTGCAGCTAAAATTACCGAACTGTCAAACCACAGAGGCCAAGCGAAGTCTACCGCCTCATTTCGAGTGGCAGTATGACTGATGGGACCTATAGAAATGTCTGCCTCCTGTGGAGATGTATAAACAAATGAAGTATTGTAATTATTACAAAGGTATTTTAGTGAATATGAGGATGTAATATACTGCTTATATGTGGAATATGATATAAAATTCATCACTAATGTGTTTCGATATAACATTCTTCATGCTTGGTATCCCATTACACTACACAGCTCACGACATCTATTAAGAATCCGTAGTCTACATTCTTTTCGAGGCTCACCTCTCTATTCACCATTCCCAGCATGCCCGTCCAAGATCCATCGTCTGCTTTCGTACCGAAAGTCCTGTCGCTAGGCATAACGTTTGTGTACCTGGGAACAAGAAATACAGTATGTAGGTGTTATCACTTTATATTGTATGTATTGAACAATCAATTCCGGTAAAAAAAATTATATGCATGAATGTGTAACATAATTCGATTCTTACGTAAAATTGAGGCCCTCTGCCAGGTATTCAACCACGTTAGCGATGGGTCCGGTATGGACGAGTCGCTTTCCTTCTGCTGATGTTGGCTCTTCAATCAAAAAGGCATTGTGGATTGCCATTGGTATCACAGACACGACCAGATTGGGGGCTTGTGCAAATCTGGTATGCAATGGATATTTTGTAACGATAAAAATGTAGTCTAGTTATGAAGTACTGGTGCGTTCATTTGTTAAGATATATAAATGTCATAGCATATCAATGTTTTCTTGAATTGTAGAGCGTCAGACTTCTAATTAATGTATAATTTATTCGATGGAAACAAACAGAAGACACATAAGAAAATTAAGACTAAACTTGAAAAAAAAAGAGATTTTGGGCAAATACTTCTTACTTTGGTGTTATCTTCTTTTTAGTTTGCAAAATATGAATATGTCCCGACCAAGAAGTGTCTAACATTGTGCATTGGACAATTTCAACTCGAATATGCAGAATTAAACTCTTATCATTGGAAAAGAATAAATTTTATAGGACAGGTAAAATATAAAATGATCAGCACAATAATTTATGCTTGAGGTAAGACTTGGAGTAAATACAAAAACCATTAGATGGAAAATTAAGGACATATTTTGCATATTGAAATTATAAAGTAAGTATTCTTACCTTGAAAACTTTTCGGGGAAGAGCTGAAGGTAGGGGGTGAGCGCGAGACCACGGTGGGGCGTCCATGAGGCAACCATCGACGCCTTGGCGTCCAGGGGACTGTAGGGCAGGTGGACATACACGCTGCCCCTACATTTTTTGTTTTAATTAAATTAAAATTTTTCTGCCTATCGACCAGTATATGAATAATTTAATTCTTCAATAAATGTCAGTTTTAATATTTTACCTCACATTGAGTTAGTTGTTACTTTATGAAGCAGTATTACATGTTTATGTACCAATTGGTTGAATTATGACTACCTTTAATTTACTCTGTGGGAGACGGGTGAGCTTCAGTTAGCAGTTGTATGTAATGTAACAAGGTTAATGTTGCAATAATTCCATACTTATCAACTTACTTGTCGCTCGGCCGGATTGTCTGTTCTTTGTCACCGTGTTATGAACTTTATTGACCAGTGTTAGTGCAGGAGGAAACCGGAGTACCCCGAGGACATCCGTGATGTTTGATGAGGGTCCCCCCCGGATATAGTAACACCCTTCCCACATCTCATCAGGCAAGGACACGAACCTAGGTCATAGTTAAGAGTGATACTCCAGCTACTGTTACACCACCACCAATAGACATCTAGAGTAGTGTAAACTGATGAAAAATGATCAGTGACGGAAGGTAGATGTGTGAGAGGTGGGGTGTGCCATCCTCCGAGTTCGCTGGGAAGACAAGAGAACAAATGCCAGTATTCTTGCTGACACCAACTGTAGGAGCATCGAGGCTACCATTACTCTTGGACGACTACGCTGGACTGGCCATGTCACCCGCTTGGACGACAGTACACTGCCAAAGTAGCTACTTTACAGTCACCTAACGAATAGCAAACGTAACGCTGGCGGGCAACTGAAAAGATATAAGGATACAGTAATCGTAAGACAAACCTGAAAAAGTGCCAAATCGACCCCCTCTCCTGGGAAACGATTACTCCATACCGTAACGCTTGGGGGTTCACCACACAGGAAAGTGTCAATACTTTCGAGTTATCCCGAATGCATAACAAGGCAGACAAGCGCCAATGCCGGAAAGATGCTGCCGCCGCCCTTCCCGTACTAGATGTAGCCCCCCCCCCACATGTTCAACATCTGTGATCCACCCTGCCGGTCCCACATTGGCCTCTTTAGTCACCTTAGAACTCACCAATGTAGTTGACATCCTTAATAACTCATATCATTGTATCAGAGCTGGATGATCGTTATACTTGATTCCGAGTGACAGCAGAGTAGTTGTGCTAAGTGACCATACTCCCGCGCAATGGTCGAGGTGGGTAACAGGCTGGGATGGGGTGGCGAGAGAGAGAACACGGCTAGGGAGAGGTCTACCCATACAGCTACATGACGCCAAACAAGTTATACAGTGACTATTCTACTTACTTCATAGTAAAATGCGATACACGCAATGGAGATAAATAAAGCATTACACCTGAGGGAGAAGTAAGGTACAAGTGTAAAGTTTTTCACTCACCCCTTCATTCCAGTGTAAAGTCCAGGGTTGATTCTGGAGTCTCCCAAAATTTACCATGGGGTATGTTTCTGGAAGCTACTTTAAGGTAGATTCAGAGAATTCCAAGAATCGACTCCAAACAATTCACCATTGACTACTTTCCAATCCACTGAATAGAACTGGGAAATCACTAATTGATGTTTTCAAGATAGAGGATTATTTACTGCGCTAGTTTGAAAAAAAAGTTAAATGATAATACTTGTAAACACAGGCAATTTATCTTCTTCTATTTAACTATACAGACATTTCTACGGATCATAAATGCAACATAATGTAAATTATTTCTATGCATTCTGATATTCTTGATGACTGAGACAGAACGCCAATAACAGTGCCGAAATGATCAGCGATGTTGGTGAGATGTAGGACGTGATCAGATGTAGGTTGAGGAGTAATTGATGCTGGGTGCACAAGTACTTAGAAGAACCGGCCACGCGTGACAAAGAAAACATTGTCAGTGCCCAGTAAATTAGCAGTAGTCATTATTCACACATCTGTACTGTAGTTCACGTGCCAGTGGTTTTTATACTACTGCCGTGATACATTGAGACAGGCAGTCCTTTAATTTCTCACTGATGGCATCACTCATATGATGGACGACCATGTCAAATAGAGCTAAGTAGGAGTTTTCTGATTCTCTCAGACGTGTGACTCACTACTTGAAAATCGCAGATGCCATCACCCTTAGTGCTGTAGACTCGCCTTGTAGTTAGGGCATCTGTGTAAAGTAGGAAATCTACCTCCCGTATTGCTAAAAATTGTCAATGTTGATAAATTATCAAGACTGAGCAGATGCCTAACCTAACCTAACCTGGACATTGACCCAGTTGTTCCTAGATTAGATATTAGGACCAAACATCACAGCATAATATCTTCATAAGATCGTACACTACATGACGAATCTGCGGTGGCCCTATATCCAAAAATCTTCATTAGGACACGCCCTAACTGTGTGCCAAAGCTCATGTGTTTATCATCATGTGCCGGACTACAGAGCTCCAGCTTACAACACGTGCGGTGTATTCTGGGGCTGTTCTACAGTAAACACACGGTCTATAGAATATAAGGTTTGCTCACGCATCAAAGAAAACGAAACCTCTTGGAGCACATAACGCCACTGTGGACGAGATCCCATATTAAACGAGACTAAATTTTAGCCTCACTAATCGCCATTACTATTTAGATTCTGCCCCCAAAAAAGCAATGTCTATTTATACTGTAACAATGTGTAAATTACTTTTCAATGTGACCAGGAAAATAAAAGTGGGATGCATAAATAGCTTTCATTACATTTTAACAGAAGTGATTTACTCATATGGTTTTATTTGGTATAATATTTAGATTTCACTAATTTACTTATTTAGCGATTTTGTTGTCGAGAATCATTAATGCTTGTGTTGAGAATGTGTATTCTAAAAAAAAACATACGACATCGTACAAAATACGTAATGGCATCATTAGGGAGCTGCACATATTGTGATATGTTCGAAATCAATGTTTTTATTACTCCTTTCTACTATCGCTAGAAACGAGGTTAAATTATTTAAAGTCACTGAGATCATCTATTAGTTTTCTACATATGCTTATTAAAATTGTTCTCAGCTCAATTGTACTAACTCCATTTCCTCACTATTTGTTCTAGCTAAGCATACGTTCAAAGGAGCACATAATACCCTATTTATAACATATTAGCCAAGGTCTTATAGTCTAGGGAAATTAGGGAAAAATAAGGGTCAACCCACAACAAATTGCAGTTGTAATGAAACCAGTATTATTTAACTCATAAATATGTCTGAAATAACATATGAAAATTATAATTAAATCCACGTATGGGAACATTGCCAACTCTGCATTATTCCAAAATGGCTGCCATTATAATATCTTATTCCAAATAGAAATTGGATAATTAATTGCAATACTTGATTAACATTGTGTTTTTCTAGGTTGTTTGAAGATGTTATAAATGGACATAATTTAAATTTTGTTTTATAATATAAATGTGTCATTCAGTATTAATAAAGAACTAAACCAAAATTGACACGTACAGTAGACTATATAATTATGTATTGTTCACCTAAACCCAAACTGTGAGAATATTAAAGAAACTTATCAGTCATTTGCTTAACAAAATATCAAAATGCCTCACTGTAGAAAACTATGAACTGTATAAAGCACAATAATGTACCATAACATGATAATTAGGGCCACCATATAAAATTGAATCATAATAATAATTATGTGTATACAATAAGTAGGTGAGAAAATCTTAGGAGTTGATTATTCATTCATCAACATCCTCATCATCTGACTGTGACATATTAATACAAACACCTCTGCAGTGGTCACAGCCTGAGGAGCAATCGAGTCCATTCTTGCAGCATGTACAGTTTCGTTCAAGATTCTTTGAACACTGCTGGAGAAGCTAGCTACTCAAGGCCGTTTGTTTACTATAGTACGTAGTAAAAAATATGAATAAATGTAAAAGTGATAAGTGATTTGTTACTTAATTCCCCGTTGCTTAATTTAATGGTTGGGCTTTGTTTATTCGTATAATATTATACTACGTACTATAGTAAACAAACGGCCTTGAGTTGCCAGCTGTCTCCAGGAGTGTTCGAAGAATCATGAACGAGACTGTACACTGTCTAGTATTACATCTAGCTTTGTAGTTACATCTGACTACTTCAAGCAAATATGTGGGACCTGGAAGAAATTTGTCACCTTATCTGTACCATCCCCAATCTTCTGGTGACATACTAGTTGCTTTACCCTTCCACTCCTTAACTTGCAAATATACACGTAAACTGTGATATGCTGCAATAGCTGATGAAGGTGGGATCACTTCAGGTTGCACATATTAGTGTACTACTGCCTACCCTTTGGTAGAATTGCTCTAACCTAAGAAAATTCAATGTGTAACATTGGAGACCTTTGTAGATTTGAACTAATGCACTTTTCCCATTTTTAATAGTTTCTACCTGTGTACTGTCACGTTTAGAGAACACCTGTGCTTGCCCCAGGAATACCTTATTTGTGTGAATTAACTTGAGACCTATCTTCTTGCCCACACCATAAAGAAGACGTGCTGTCACACCCTAGGATAGCATGCACAAACAAAATGTTACCACAGACTTTTGAAACAAGCATTGTTCGCATTACTTCCATATTCCAGCATCTTGGGTCTCTTTTGCTGCCTTGACGAGGTTCAGGTCTGAAATATATCGATGGAGTTTATGTTGTCATACGTCATCACAACACAATTAGAATATCTGTGTCATCAGCAACCATGATTGTAGGCTTAGTAGGAGTCTTGTGAGCAGTAGCAATGGCATTCTGAACAATAACCAAGTCAGCATCAGCTTTGGCATGTTTAACACAACAACCTGATTGAGTCAAATGATCAACTAGCAGGTAGATGAAGTTCTGTTTATTGACTACTGTACATTGTAGAGGAAATCCACTTTCTTCCCTTGGAGCACCGTGGAACCAGATACTTTTACACTAGCATTAACATACTTCATGCCTCGTCTTAGGTGAGGCACATCTTTAGTTGATGGATCATTAGGATATCCGTCAAATACGACTACGGCTCTGCTATAATGAGATGAGACATACCTTGTGTAGGCTTGACAGAGATCATGATCATCATATATCATTCCCTGGCTTCACCTCAATCTATGGAGCAATGCACCTTCATCCAGTATATACTGGACATCACTTGATGGAGTAGGCATATCATGAGGCATCATCTTCCACAGTACATTAGCCAATGCTGAGTTTGTTGCGGTCTTGGCATTATCCTGTTCTCAAAGAGTGCGGGTGGATAACTGCAGAGTTCATATTCAAGTGCTTCGGCAAGATTGCCGTTTTGTGAGACTACAGTAACAAGTCTCTGGAACAAGAGCCAGGGATCAATGATGATATCACCATCTTTGATTTTTACAGCATTTTTGCTGCTGAGAGGCATCACTTGTTCTGTACGTTAGAAAAAGTGTTGTGTTACATTTTTCACAATCATGTTTGAAGGACTTTATTACCAACATCTGATGCTTGATCAGCATTAACGGACTCATTTGCTGACACCTCAGTAACCAAACTGTACAGTTCATGGTTATCTGTGAAAGGATTCCTTGAAATCAAGAAGCGAACCATCTTGTGAGTATCAGACACATCCCTTGTCATTCTGGTATTTCATGTGTCGATGTGTCGCTAGCTAGTTTCAAAGGTGACTGCAGACATCTCTTGCATTGCTAAGTTTACTTCAGATGTGACGTCGTTTGAAAGCAGCCATACCAGACGTTGTGTCTCACCCATACCTCGCCCACGAGTCAGTCCACCTGTTGACTTGAGGCTTCGTATCAATACTTGTTCTGTGCCAAGGTAGGGGAGATAACCCAGCACAGAACCTATCTGATCTTCTGACCGCATGGAATCCTTGTAGGAAATGTTGATAGACTCTTGGTTGCTCTTCCTCTAGATGATCAAATTCCTGCAGATACTGAAAAAGTGATATGGTGTAATGTTTATGACCAGAAGCTGTTACGAATGGCAGCATCTTTCGCATCACATCCAATTTCCTGTGCTTTCAGCCCTGATGAATGCTTGGAGGATAAAAATCATTTCTAAGTACTGTAACCAAAGCTTGGAGGTCCGTGATTTTGTTAAATCTTCTTTGATCATATCAAGCTGATTCTGTATCTGTTCCAATGTGGCCGATTTCTCTACATCTTCCAGTGTGATTATTCCATCCATAAGGTCATCATAAAGTTTCTGGGCTTTATTCAATGTGTCTGGAAGAGCTTGCTTTTCCCAACAAGAAATGGCGAGTTCTATGATGTATAATTCTTATAATATATCTGAAAATGAAAACGTGTCAACCTTTCAACACAAACAAATGTTGATAAAATCTGCCTCCACCAGGTATAACTCGGTTATTTGATGGCCATTTGGAATTCATGCATTTCGGACAGTGTTCCCATTTTTTTTATTCAGTTATACTTTTACTATTTTATTTGAGTCATGTGTTCAAGTTGAATAACGTTAAAATAACTACTATTGCAATTTGTTCTGGGTCTTTCATTATTTTCCCTAGTCTATTAGGTACTAGTAAACCTTTGCACTATAGCCTAACCTAATTAATTACATACAGTAATTTAATATTTATAGTCTGCAATAGGGTTATAACGCCAATCAACAATACAGTGTGAGAGCTTGTCTTAGAGGACGAGAGGTTCTGCTACATCCACACCCATTGATAACCAGTTGATGTAAAAATAAGCACATGAAAATTATGACTGCAAACATGATATTAATTCGTTACTTTCCCGCTAGGCAGCTTACACTTCCCTCCAACATCCAACGACAAAGTGTTCTTGTCTAATGATAATGATATTTTAAAAACTTGTGAATGAAGGAAGTAAAACTGACACTCTTTTAAAAGGAGCGTTCTGTATTGTATTGCGCTGCTTCTCTGAAGTATATAAAAATTATTTTAAATTGTTTTGGGGGGTGCGTTTCATTTCGGACACGCAGTAGGCTACATTGTGTTATAACACTCCTGGTTTTACGTTGTAACTGAAATAATATAGGCTTAGCTTTTGAACATGGCTGTTGTGCTTTTGGTATTGCTCCATTCTTAATTTTTACACGTCTTCTTGGTACTGATAGTCCAAGGAGTTTATATTTCATGTTTTACTCAAACGTACTGGCCTCAAAATGCAAGCTACATATTTGGGCATTTTCATCATTTATAAAGTCTTTCCTCTTACACAAGTGAATCCATCTTCTTTGCAATTCCTTATCCTTCGGAAAGCGATGGAAAGTTATATCATCCATGATTCTAATTTGTGATAAACACTCAAAAACTGAGCAAGTGCTCAGCATGTTTGTTATTATTGTTCAATTTGTACGGACACTATTTTGTGTCCTCAAGAGCTCTGAGAGGTTCCGTTTTCTTTGATGCTGAGAAGACCTTATATAAAGACCTTGAGTAAACCCTTGCGCATCTCTCGACGTTGCCTAGTTTAGCGTCTACATAAATTTGGACTTGACAGTGATTCTATCATCTCCTTTAAATTCATAGAATGTCTTTGCATATTTCATGCCAGCTGACGTGTACAATCGGAAATGATCGCTGTGTGATATCTACTCCTTAATTTACTCCCCAGTGGAAAAACATATAGAAATCACTGTTGTATAAAAAAAATAGAGCAATACTAATAATTACAAAACTAAAAATCTAGGTGGGTAATGAGTAACATTTATTACTGAGGGGGCAGATAGTAGAATTTCCCAGTATCTACCTCAGAAGGTTGATTATTTGTATACGCTGACGTATTATCTAAGGGTAGAGATTCTGAGGGTTAGGGGTAGATTTTGGGAACTCGCAAAATTGGCCCTGGGATAGAATCCAGAAACTAACCCGGGGTAGATTGTAGGCCTGTGAATCTACCCGGGTATATTCTGGAAAAGGGACAGATTTTCAGACCTTACACTGGCGCCCGTCAGTGCTCCCCATCACATCAGGAGTGTTATAGCTAATCTTCGAAACACCCTTATGCTGCAGTTGTCATGCGTGATGGTGTACTACACTAGGCACTACAGTTAACACAAAGGAACGGCAATCATTCTGCAATATAATATTGACCTCATAGTCGTGATATCCTTGTGAGGCAACACCATGATCACAGCCAACCCAGACAATAGTGATACTATTAGCCTAGAAAATTGTAGCATCTGCCAAATTTGTCGGAAAGACAAACCTCAGGTCTTATCCATAAGAATAATGATTGACTGTGTGTGCAGAAGCTCCGGGCTGGAAGAACCCAGAAGACTTTTAAGTTCGTGTGTGTGTCCACATGTTGGCTAAATTAGTTCATTATTCAGTGACAAATATGTTGTGGTTACCTTATAATTTCCGAGGTAGCATCCACAATGAGCAACATGGCATTCCTGCTCGACATCATCTTGTGTAGTAGTTGGAGCTCCGGGAGGGGCAGGCGAGTGACGACGAGGAGCCTTGTCGACCACACAAGGAGGCGGCCCTTGAGGGACCACTCAGCGAAGGCGGCAAGGAAGGCTGGGTCGTCGCTCACCACCACCACCGTCACGCACCATGACACCTGCCGCAGCTGGTGAGGTCAATATGGTAGAAGTTATGTGAGAGTGGCCTACTCACTAGGGTGTGTCATACGGAGGCGAATTTTTTTTTTGAGTTTGAAAAATCGGCCCATGGTATTAATGATGTAGTTCTATGTGCAGAATCATGTGATATCTTCAGATTTGAAAAGTTTTTATTTTTTGCTAGGTAAATTTTAAGTTGAAATCTTATGGAAATTCAGAATTCCCACCCTTTTACCAACACCACTAAATAGCTTATTTAAAGTAAAGTAAATGTATCAGGTTAATTTATTAGGATGAAAATGATCCAGAATAGTGAAACGAATGATCTTGACACATTTATTAAATTTAATATTCCTTTAGAAAACAAAATCATCAAATACAAAAACCGGTTTTACTACTACGACCCGGTGTTGCTGCACACCATAGAGAACATGTCTTTCTTGCTTCTGTTTCTACTCATCGCCTCCCTGCTGACCA